>NW_009718595.1:15092-21671 GCF_000703405.1 Apaloderma vittatum
CTTTGAACCGCCTCCCTGGGCATTCTGTTCCAGTGTCTGATCTCTCTTTCCGTGAAGAATTTCTTCCTAATGTCCACCCTAAACTTGCCCTGTTGCAACTTGAAACCATTCCCCCTAGTTCTCCTTAGTTCCCCTATGTCCTTTCAAGTAATTGTAGAGCATGATGAGATCATAGAATCAGAGAATCAGAGAATGCGTTGAGCTGGGAGAGAACTTTAAAGGTCGTCTAGTTTAACCGCCCTGCAGTGAGCAGAGACATCTTTAACTAGATCAGTTTGCCACGAAATGTGCATTTGCTAAACAACTCAGGCGTGGAGATGGGACATTAGTATTTGCTTTTTATGACAGTCTTCATCTGCCTGTAACATTTTTGGTTTTCCAAATGATATAAAATACGTATAAATGAACCAAACTCCAGGAGAAACAGTATTAGCTCTAATTTTACTACATAAAATATTGTATTACAATTGCTATCTATCAAGTTTTGATGCATTGTGAAATAGTTTCATGAAGTGCCAACCTCCTACACAGGGATGAAATCTGCAAACATTTCTGTATTACATATGTATCTATATATTGAGCCGGCCGGTTAGCTCAGTGGGTTGAGCGCAGTGCTGGTAACACCGAGATCGCGGGTTCAATTCACGTTCGGTCCGCATATGTTGCCTGATCTAGTTGAGAGGTGGTGTCCCTGTCCCTTAGGTTGGATTAAAATGATGTCTGAGGTGTCTTCCAGCCTAGGCCATTCTATGATGTATATAAAGATATGCAAATATACATAGTTCTATAAGCAGTTAAAATTTTCAATTTCAGTTCTGCATGGGAGGCTTTTATTGAAATAATTCCTCTCTATGAAGAGGAACAACATACATGTTTTCTTTGTCTTGCTGAAGACGACCAGAGAGGAGAACTGCGTGTGTAGTTCTCAGAGGAAAATTCCAGGAGACGAGTCTGCTGCCTCTGTGGGAGCCAGGAGCACTCGGGTAGCTCGGAGGATGACCTGGGCCTCACAGCCATCTGCCCCCGGGGGGGACAAGGGTGGGATGCTGCTACGCAGGACAATAGGTTATCCTGCATTTCCATGGGATAGCACGAAAGCCCCATGACTCACACGGCGCTTGGGTTTGCCCAGCCCGTAGCTGCAGAATGCGGGAGGAGAGTTCTGAAAAGCTTTGGGAGGGAGGTGATTGGAAAGGATGACGAATTTGGGATGGGATGCAGCATGGAGGATGCGCGAGAGGGGGCTGTGACATTTAGTGATACGCTCAGTCATACTGGGTGTTTCTTACTGATCGCAGGAAACTAAACTGACTGGCTTCCCACAGAGCTTGGCATGTGGCACCAGCGACACGCTGTCGTGTGTTTTGCTGCTCGTGTACTAAGCACAAATAACCCCTGCACAAAACTAAGTACAAAACCCACTGCAATCAACGTCAGGGAAATTACCTGGGCATTGGTGGCCGGTCTCCAGTACGCTGAACCCTTCCCAGAATCCACAAGAAATCCATGCTTTCTGTCCTTGAGTCTAACAAAGCAGCATATGCCTTCTAAGACTGGCTCAGATAAGGCAACTATCTTGGAGACAGCCTAACTTTAAAGGAAAAAAAAAGAAGAAAAAAAATGGCTAACAACACAGGCTTAGGAAAACTTCGTTGTGTGCCCAGGAACAGTATGACATCCAGAGCACTTCTGAAGTTTTACAAGTATGTGTCTGGCTGTTGAAGTTCAGCAGACAGAAAGGGTTCTGTGGATTATGAAATGAAATTTGGGCTGCTATTCCCAAATCAGGCTGTATGAGAATTTCCTACAGGCCAGGCAGCCCAAAATGTTAGAGGGGTTTCTTGCCAAATTTCCCCATCTCAACTCATCATCATCTCATTGTATACCTTACCCAGCAATCAGCAGATGAAGTAAAGCTCCAGGCATTCATTTTCTCCCAAAGACTAGAAACAATTGTTCTCTCCTCTGCTCAGGGATAACAAACCAATGTCACGTTTTCCAGCGCAACCTTGGTCAAAAGTAATGCCAGCACCATCGTTAATGCTGCTCTGCCATCAGTCCCCTGTTTGAACACAATCTGAAAAGACATAACCCTTTTTGTTCCCATAAACTGAAAGAAAAAATCACATGCACTGCTGCAACAGCGATAATCCTGGGATCATGTCAAAGCAGCATAAAACAGAGATAGGAATCAAAATGTTTATTCTGGTATAAAATAAATGGGCACATTTACCATTTTCTTCTGATGACCAAACTTGGAAGGTGTTTTCAGTGCTGCAGGTCAGGATTGTTCTTCTTGGTGAAGGACAAGCTCTCACCTCCACGTGCTTCCAGCTCCAGGGCTCAGAATGTTCCAGGCAGTGTGTGAGGAGGCACCTGCTGACGGACATGCTGAGGCATTTCCTTGGTCAGCTGTTTTTTTTCTGATCTGCTGGCAAGAGTTGGCTTGTTTGCTAGTGAAAGTGCCCAATGGAGCCCAGCGCTGTGCCCACAGGGCGGGCAGCAGAGGTACTCCCGGAGGCCTGTCTGTCTTGGCACAACTAAGCTGCCACCAGTGGCAACAACCAAAATACTCTTTCTCACTTTGGCCCTGAAGTATATGAGGCCTTGAGACAGAAAACAGACAAAATGAGGCATTTTAAGACACAAATATTGCAATATATAACAACTGGTTAGCAATACACATGCAGAGCATTACCTCAGATAAGTATAGTGATGCAGCACAGTATCGTAACGCTGTGGTCATCTCATTCTCCCCCTTTTTTTCAGTAATATGGGGGAAATTAAATACTTTTTTCTTTTATTTTTTCCCTTCCATTCCTGTACTTCTGTGCTTTCTGACTTCCTGCAAAGCAGCACAATCACTTTGTAAATCCTGCATTTTTTTCTCTTCGTGCGGGGTTTGCGGAGCACAGCAGGCTTCTGCGATACGGCTGCTATTATCCACACTTTACTACAAATGGTCTTACAGGAAGGACCAGCTGGGTGTCAGCTGCCCAAATGTGCATTTGCCTGCCCTCCTGCACCTGTTCAGTGGATAATTCAGCCTCTCACTGCCAGGTGCTCTCCCATCAGAGGTCTTCCCGAGTGAGGGGATGAGAGGACACAGCTTATTTTCCCGAAACAGCGGCGAGTACAGACATATCTTGGAGATCTTTGTTCTTAAGGAGGAATAAATCCCAACTTATCTTCTAAACGGAGGCGATGCAAAGGACCAGAAGGTAACTGCCTAGCTCTCTGACCTTGCGCTATTCCAAGCAAAAAGGGAAAGTGCTCAAAGGGCAAGGTCAGGTCCAGCATCTAAGCTGACATCACGCACAGCAGGCATGCCCGTCACCAGCGATGTCACTGGGTTCTGGGAAGACCATCTGCCCAAAGCTCTGTGCCACTTAAGAGAATTTCCTACCCACAGTCATTTGCGAGTGAGCCGAGAAAGCACCGCCAGTCAGATCTGTACGACCTTAGCACAGGATTTCTCTGCGCAAACTAAGCCATCAACCTGTAAAAATCACCTGCGTGATTTGTTTTGTGACTGCCCCAACACACCCACGTGTGTGTACTGGGCAGACTGGACCGCAGCCATGTGCTCTAAAAAATGTTTAATAGCATAACTGGAACAGCTAAGCCACCTTCAACAATGCCCAATTAAAGGAGGTTTTAAAGTGAGTTTGGGTTTATGTGTGAAACTTTCAGGGAGATTGGTGCTCCTTGTTAGAGGGATCTCTTTCTGCCTCTTTGCATCCTTCACTTTCTACAAGAGCTACATTTTACTCGAATAATGAACCTGGATATGAGAGTCAAATGCAATTCAGGGATGCAGGGGATTATCTATTTTTAACTGGACTGTCAATAAGATCTTCTCATAGAAAATACAAATTATTAAAAAGATTTCCTTCAGAGAAAGGAGGAAGAGGGAGAAACATCTGCAATTCATGCAGATTAAATTTGTGAAGTATGCTGTTACTACTCTGAAGGAACTAAGGGTACCTATCAAAAAATGGCTTCAAGGATGGCAAAAAATTAAAAGCAGGATGAAATAACATGCAGTTTAATAATGAAAGAGCTATAGCTGTCATTACCAGGCAGAAAGAATGACGTATACAGGGAGGATGAAGGAATATGCCTGCCAGACCAAACAGTTACCTGTCATTGTACTGCAATCCTATCTGAAGAAAAACATCTGGAAAAAATCTAAGGATCACACTTACATACTGTAGAACTTGCAAGCAAAAGACCTGGGGAGAAAAAAAAAGGCTAAAAGCAGGATGTTCCCTGAGCTAAGCAACATTTGTTCGCATACATTCTAGGAGATGGTGAAATTTTCCCCAGCTTTCAAATGGAAACTGGAAACACACCATCCTTTGTTCTTTAGCTGCTCACGAGGAAGTCACACAGACTAAGGGTTTGCTGAGCAAATATATTACTTTGGGGTTTTTTCCTAGTCAGTTTTATCTCAATATTGGCTCCCTCTCTTTCAGCAACACACTGGATGCAGACAGCTTGGTAGGTAGTTTGACGCACTTCACCCTTTCCTTGCTAGGGAAAAAACTCCCACAAATTCCTACGTTTGAGCTACTCGCTGACACAGGGATATAAATACACCCAGTGTTACCCTCTTGGCTAGATGATGCTTTAGGCATTTGTTTGGGGGTGGATAGGCAGAGAGAATTTAAAGTCAGCCCCAGGCTTCTTCCCCTCATTTTAAGGGAAGGAAGGTGCCAAAGAGCTGGCCCTGAACCTTCCCTTCCCTGCCAGCAGCATTTGGGAGGGGCACAGGCAGCAAAAGCCCCACGGGTCCTGGTGCCTCGCTGCAACCCTCCCCCTGAGAAGGAAGCAAGTTGTTCCTGCCTCTTGTCCACTGGCACCCTGGCTTCTCTGCTGTCACCACCACCACACTGACATCTCATGGCACCTCCCTTAGCACAGCTATTTACGCAGCCTTTAAAGTAGAGGGGACACTTAAAACTTCCTCCCATTCACCACTGGTAAGGAAAAATTCATCTCTCTGTGCCAAGCCCGACTACTTTTTAGAGGCACCTCCCTCTGCTACAACTCATGATGATGCAAGTACAGGTGGCCAGGTAAGGGACTTAATTTTAAAGCAGCTGATTAGGAGAGAGTCCCAATGTAAATCATAGAATCGTTAAGGTTGGAAAAGACCTCTAAGATCTTCAAGTCCAAATAACAGTTCAATAAGTGCCTTCTAGATCTAACGTGACTGCCAGTCCATTTCAGAGCTCACCTAATTTTGTCAGAGATTAACAACTGGAAATTACAGCTGTATTTATTTCGATGGCCAGGTATGTCAGCTTTACTGTAATTTTTTAAGTAATGATCTTAAATATATGAACATTTCAGCCTAAAAATGGCAACATTAAAATACGTGATGTTTTGCAAGACAATAGACTGGGAGACTTAATGGCACTTCTGATATTCATTAGGAAAAGTAAAATCCATTCTCACAGTAAAACAGTGCAGAAAGATGCTCAATATTACTGAAGAAAAGATATATGGTCAAAGTTATTCACCAGCCTGGTTTCCAAAGGATGGGAAGCCAATATCTGCACTGCTCCATGACTTTAGAAGAAATTCAACCTCTTGTGAAAAGGCATCAAAAAGAGAAGAGTTTCTGAGGTAATTAAGTTCTTGCAAGCTCTGTGAAAATCAGTGGCTGGAAAAGGGGCCCAAATAATGCCCTCAGGGAGGAAAAGATGGGCAGAAGATGCCCTGTCTCTTGCTTGGTGGAAATAATGTCAATCAACAAGGGAACATGAAGAAAGATGCTGGATCTGCAGGAGGTGTAAGACATGCATAGGGAACAGGACTCCGTGAGTTCTGCTCTTCACATCACTTGTTTTAAATAGAGCTTTTTTCCCTAGGGTTTGCCCAAACCGGATTTTATAATTACGATTCAATTTCTACTGTGATGTCCTTTCATGCCACCAGCTGCCACAATGTAAGAGGTAGCACAGCCGCACCGACAGGAGAATGCAGACAGCTCGTCTCAGCTGGCCTGGCACAAAACAACAACCCTCAGCTAAGCAAAGGTACATTCATATTGCATGTTATAAAAGCATGAAAGCAAACACAAATTTGCCTGGTTTTGGATCACCTTCAGCACACTGAAATGCATCTCACGTAATTTCCTTCTGGTTTGATATGCCTGACATAGTTGTGTTAGTGACTGATGAACAATTACAGAAAACACAGAACTTCCAAATTCTCTTCTCTTACAAATGAATACGCAGGTTTGGTATTGCTCTGGCGACTCAGAATAAGGTGTCGTGGTCCTTTTTAAATAACACTACTAAAGCAAGTGTTATAAGAAGACACGTGACATATCTGTCACTACAGATCACTGGAATTTGTCATAATTTACTGCAGTCAACTGAAAAAGTAGTAAAGTTTTATAGCACTCCTTTATAAACATCTGCTACCATAAAAAGTAATTTTGCTCTGATTCAACTATATAATAAACCTTACATTTAAACTTAGTAAAACCAGCACTGAAATATTTCATAGAATCACAAAATGTCAGGGGCTGGAACGGACCTCAAAACATCATCTAGTCCAGCCCCC
>NW_009718596.1:0-32748 GCF_000703405.1 Apaloderma vittatum
AGGGAAGGGAAGGGAAGGGAAGGGAAGGGGCTCACAAAAAAAGAAGAGACAGATATCTGACTGGCCAAAATATTCTTTTCTAATTAAGAATCCTGAGAACAAACCCTGTCCTTTTTTAGGTGGGCATTGTTGTATGATGAAGTATGACTGAAAAGGAAAACTTTTTTTTTTTTTCCAAATCCAAATAAGGAATAATCACCCTCTGGAATATTCTGGTATAGTCCATATGAATCATGGAAAAGCTTCCCTGCAAAATTACGTTTCTCTTTTCTCTTTCTCACTCTTCTTTGCATTGATCAAAGTTTTATGCATCTCTACAAACCCAAACACGTGGAATCATAAAATTACAGAACAGCCCAGGCTGGAAGGGAACTCAAGAGATTATCTGGTCCAACATTCCACGTAAAATGGAGCCTGGATGGGATTATCTAGCACCATGTCGAACTGCATCTTGAAATCCACCAGTGGTGGGGACATGCCCCTGGGGAGGCTCTTCCAGTTAATTATTGTTATCATTGTAAAGATTTTTCTTACACTGAGATGAAGGATAATCTGGGTGATGCCCTAAGTCAGTATTTAAGAGACATTTATACAATGCCCTTAATAATATGCTTTAACTTTTAGTCAGCCCTGAAGTGGTCAGGCAGTTTGACTAGATGATTGTTGTAGGTTACTTCCAACTCAACTTATTCTTTCTATTCTATTCTATTCTATTCTATTCTATTCTATTCTATTCTATTCTATTCTATTCTATTCTATTCTTATGAAATCTTTGCTGATTAACCCTATGGACTGCTGTCTAGAGGTCTAATGATTCATGATGAAAAAATCAAAAAAAAAGGAACAGCTGAGTTGATCAATAACAACTTGACAGGGACTTTTGTTCATCTGGTCCATGTCCTGTTATCAGGAGAGAACTTGCAGCTCAGTTTGGAAGGTTCTGGATGCACAGCTGCAAATGTTGGATGCTAAGAGTCTCAAACAAAAAAGTGTTATATGTGATTCTTGAATTGCAGTTCTTCAGATGGAATCCCTATATACATCATAGAATGAATCATGAGTCATAGAATGGCCTGAGGAAGGGACCTTAGAGATCATTTAATCCAACTTCTCTGTCATGGGCAGTCCAGGGCGCCTCTCAACTAGAACTGGCAACACATGGGGACCAAAAGAGGATCGAATCTGCGACCTTGGTGTCATCAGCACCACGCTCTATCCGACCGAACTAACCAACCCCCTAGTATTTCAGTACTTGAACTGCTTAATGCCTTACACAGCACTAAATGTCTTAATGCCTTACATGGTACCAAAGTAGTTAAGGTTTGTTTTGCAGCTGACAATTGAAGCTGTTACTACATGAATTATTGGTCTCCTTGATCCCTACATTCTCTAACCTTCTTTTCTGAGGTGTTCAGATGATTAGAAAAATAAAATACAAAAAAATTCTTGTAGTTTTTAGAACCATGTCTATTATGCAAGTCTCAGCTTCTAGGGACCAAATAATCAAATCTCTCTGTATTGTGCTGATTCTCACAGCTTTCATGACAAGACAATGAGATCTAAAATCCTTAAAGGGTCAAATATGAGCTTATTTATTCCAGACATGAGTGCCTCACTTCCCAAAATAGGGAGTAAAGGCATACAACGTAGAAATGAACAAATGTCAGTACCAGCATGTCTCAAAATAAGGTGCATGGGTAGTTATCAATTAACAGACAGATAATAAAAATCCTGTTGAGAGCAGTTACCTAAATTGCCTCAGTGATTAGCAGCAGTACAGTAGTCTTGTCTGTTAACTAACACTACATCTGTTTAATAAACGGAAATCATAAAACCTCAGTGGGGAAGTAAGTTTGTTCTTGCAAAGGTGTAGAAGGTTACCACTGATCTTTTCAATTTCCAGATAGAACGAAAAATGAAAATAAATAGCAAAATTTAATACATTATTGTAAAAGTATGATAGAAGGGAAATATATTCTTCCTTTTAAATGCAAGAGTTGTGCCTGTATTTCGACTACATTAACAAGAAGTCTGAGGTGTGTGATAATTCCCCAGCCTACACCATTTAAAATGAGATAAAGGGCTCTGTCATGCTTAATAACTACATTCAAAGTACCCCTCATGCATCAACAAAAGAAATTCTGAAGGAAAATTCTATCACTGAATGCAAAACCAACAGAGAACTTTATAATCCTATAAATACAGTATGTGGAATGTTTGCATGCTTATTTCTTTGGTACAAATGGAAAATATCTGTGCTAATATCCTCTGTATAGGAAAACACATAGACCTTCTGTGACTGTTTATTGTTTAAAAAGGTTTGACATCTTACTAAGAAAAAGTAATTACTCCTATTGTTCCACATAGTTTGGCTGATCTCTTAGTATGGGATAAATGCCACAAGTTTTCTTCATACTTTTCCATACAGTTTAGAGGAATTTAATTTGTAGAAGTTGCTTCTGTAGCATCTGACCTCAAAATCAGGCATAGAATGAAGCAAGCTTTAAATACATGAACATTTCCATCGTACTTACAAACCTCTCTGAGAAGGGATGCTTAAAATATACTATGCAACAATTGAATAACTGTAGAAAATAAATACCTCTAAGCTAAAAATGTGCATGCAAAAATAGTTTCATTGTTAAAAGCTGCAGCTATTGGTGTGCATTTTTTTGCCAGAAATTAATAGATTTTTGAGACAGGATTGTATTCTTAGATTATCTGGTCTAATATATTGCCTATTCCAGGCTGCTTCATTCTCTCATTGGCAAAATATGTGTTCTGGTTTGTCATGAACGTATGCATGAAGAGAGTAAGGGATTCATCATTATCCTTTTTAAAAGATTGCCCTAACTTTTAAAGGTGATTTATTTGATTTCCAATTTGAATAAGGACACTTTTACTATCCATCTTCTGGATTTTTGTATGCCTTTTTCTGTGCAATTCAGGACCCTGTCAGTACTTGCATTTTCTCTCTGTGAAGACACTGAGTCACTGTAATCCAGTGACCTTCCATTCTCATTTCCACTCAGATAAACAGAATGGTCTGAATTCTACTGCAGCATTTCCTACAGACCTTCTGTGCTTTTGTGGAATTTTATTTATTCCTTTCCACATTTCTAATATTTTAATGTCTTTTCACAAATGTAACATGAAGAGTACAGACAAGAGGACTACAAGGATATTGTGAGGTTACGTGGGAAGAAAATTAAAAGAGCTAAATTAGTTGGACCAAAATCCAACTAGAACTTAATTTGTCCACTGCTATAAGACAGTAAAAAATGTATCTATAAATACATTAACAACAGAAGGAGAGCTAAGGAGACACCCGTCCTTTATTGGATGCAGGAGGAAACAGTGATAAAGGATAAGGAAAAGACTGAGGTAATTAATGTCTTCTTTGCCTCAGTCTTTAATAATAAAATCAGTTGTTCTCCAGGTACCCAGCCCCTTGAGTCGAAAGACAGGAATGGGGAAAAGAATGAAGGCTTTGTAATACAAGGTGAAATGGTTAGCAACCTGCTGCACCACTTAGTCTACAGGGCTGAATAGGATCCACTCAAGGCTGTGGAGAGAGCTGACGGAAATGCTCTGAGTTTCCTCTTTGCTGGGTGACAAAATGGCTGGATGGATAAGCCCAAGGAGGTGAATGTAGTTTAATCCAGCTGTGACCAGTCACAAGTGGTGTTCCACAGGACTTAGTCCTGGGGTCAATTCTCTTTAATATCTTTATCACTGATAAAGAGGGACTGAGTGCAACCTCAGTAAGTTTGCAGATGACACCAAGACGGGTTGGAATTTTGATCTGTTGAAGGTAGGAAGGCTCTGCAGAGTGACCTGGACAGACTGGATCAATGGACTGAAGTCAATTGTATGAGGTTCAACACGGCCAAGTGCCAGGTCTTGCACTTAGTTCACAACAACCCCAGGCAACGCTACAGGATTGGGTAAGAGTGGCTGGAGAGCTGCCCAGAGGAAAAGGACCTGGAGGTGCTGGTGGACAGCCGGCTAAACATGAGCCAGCAGTGTTCCCAGGTGGCCAAGAAAGCCAAGAACATCCTGGCCTGTATCAGGAATAGTGTGATCAGTAGGACCAAGGAAGTGGTTGACCCCTGTACTCGGCATTGGTGAGGACAGACCTTGTATCTTGAGCTCTGTTTTGGGCACCGCAGTACAAAAAAGGCTTTGCAATCAGCATGTTGACCAGAACTCTGTGTCATTCACTGTTCTTGGCTCTGTCTTGACTGTTTGCCAAAGTGTTTGGTTAAGTTGGCATATCTTTCTGATGGAGATTTTATTCTATGATGGAGTTTTTATTCTAAGATAATTTCACATACTTTTTTTCTCCAAAATACGACAGCTCGACAGTAAATTTGCATTTGACATGCTAGCAAATTCTGACAGAAAGTAGTGGTTTTTTACTCATCGGTTCTAGTTATGACTAGTATTATCAAAGCTCTTTTCACTTGTGAGAGTTTGTAGTTCATTATAGCTCTTACTCAGAATTACCTAAAATCATATCTTTAGTACTTAAATATTAATGCCACTTCTACACAAATTTTCTAAACTCTATCTACTACTTCTATGTAGATCACATAGCTTCCTCTTTCAGATTCTTCATAAGGTCCTCGTTGCCCCCCTTGTAACTTTAGTTCTGCTTTACTGTGGGACAGTTATAATTGTGTGAATGCTTAGCAGAAGTATTAGGAAGTCCTGTTCAGACTTCAGTATGGCAACAGTTATTGACCTGTCATGATAAGGTGACCTAAAGAGAATGAACTTGAATCAGCACATCAAAAGGGTAAGAGTGGGGTGCAAAGAGCTTTTCTTCACTGAACTCGGGAGTAAAAGTTAAAGTTTAGCTCTTCTGAAGTTACCTGTTTTCTAGGAAGCTGAGATTTTAAGAAGTTACTGTGATGCACTTGTACTTTAGTTTTGAATGTAAGGGATTTTCAAACATTCTTAAAACCCTAGTCCACCCTACAGAGTCCAGAACTTCACCCAGCTAAACACATTTGAAACTGATATGGTTACCAGTCTAGATTTGCTAAATACAACACAGATTTTATAGAAATCTTTCTAGTGTATGTTTCGAAAAATCATTTGAATCCCTTGGGCTTTTTGTCATGTAATGAAAATTATGTGAGAGCTGATATAACAAGAACAGTCTCTCATAAAGGCAAGATTTGCCCTCTTTTCCTTAATACTTTCAAATATATCTGCTTTCAGTCCTTTTTCTTTTAATCTTCAGAAACACAAAAATAGCAATTACTTACGTACTTAATAAACAAGAAAGCACAAGAAAATGCATCTCTGAAGTTGTTCTATTTGCATATTACAGACATTACATGAACTGTTTTAAACCAGCTGAGTGTGTAAGAAAACATCCCTCTGTTCCAGTATGGTCTTCACTGTGCGGTTGTCACAGAAACTGAGATTTGCACATATTTATGACAAAAAGGTAAAAGGACTTACTTACAGTAGTAAAGTTGCTATTAGTTTAGTCTGGCCTTGCATAAAGCTACATCTGCAAAAGGAAATGAAGCAGAGTAGGAATCATTCCTTGTCTCTGAGTCCAGCATAGCTGTGCTCAAGTTTACGCTCTAAACGTGCTTTCCACCATAACAAATTCTGAACCATCTAAAATACCTATTGGGAAAAATATCCAAGTAGTGCTGTGTGGCTTCTGTACAAGGAAGTGCTGACATATTTAAAGCAGTGACAAAAAGCACATTAAGAATTCAGCCGCATGGACAATGTGAGCCAGTGCTCAAGCTGTGCTTTATTTTACTACAGTGAGTAGAGTTTAAGAGTCTATTTTATTTCACTAGCTGGTAAGTCAAATTCCAGCATGAGAATTCATGAGTCAAAATCAAAGAATGTGCAGTTTCAAAAGTAATACTATTTCATGAGCCTTAAAATGAATAAAGAAACCTCATGAAGCACTGACAGCAATACTGGATTTGCAGGTTTCCTAGAGCAGGAAAGAATCTCATAGAGCAAATTAGTCTAACCTAATTTAGATAACATATCATCTATATCTGTCCTAGTTATTTTTAGCAAAAATACAAAGAAACAAGCACATCGTGCATTTTTCTGGTGTGTTATAGTCATCTATATTAATACAAGATCAGTTTTAGGAAGCGCTTATTTCTTTCTGAGGTAATAGGGAACCTCAGATGACTGTCTAAAATGTAGGCATTCACATTTTGTCTGATGAATTCCACTCAAAGTAACCTGTTTTTACGTATTTTCCTCTGATGTGAATGCACTTCAGGATGAACTAAAATGCAGATAATCAAAAATGCAACTGTTCACTTGTGTTGCTTGTATCAGTTCTTTTATTAATGTACAAAACCCAAAATTTCCCTCAGTGAAAAAGCATTGTCTAAACAGATTAAATATTATATTTTAATGTAGGATAAATGGCTTGAAGCAACTCCCTCAAGGAAGTATTGGAGCTTCCTTTTAAACAGCATATAAAACTAAATGAAAGCATTATTAGTATTTCCTTTATCAACCAGTTGTGCTATCTGGGAGTAAAATCAAGAGGAACAATATCTAATGCAGCTTTTGTAGAAGAGGTGCAGCATGACCTCCCATTTTAGCACAAGGTATTGATTATGTTTTATTGGATAGAAATGTGCTTTATTTCTTATGTTTTAGCAATATTTACAAATGAGAACTTCTGTGGACATTTACTTTTTATGAGTAGCTGTCAGAGGAACTGAATGTTCACCTGACTGTTATAGTTTAAGGCCACAGAGCTGGCAACTAAATACCACACAGCTCCTCGCTCACTTCTACCCCCCACCTTGGTGAGACAGGCAGGACAAAATGGAAAAGGCTTGAGGATGGAGACTAAGGACAGGGAGGGCTCATTCATCAGTTATGGTCACAGGCAAAAATCCTGTGGAAGGGGAAGAAAACCACCAAACTAATTTAAATAAGAAAGCCACCACCAATTTATCAATCAGAATAGAACAGGTTAATAAGAAAATATCAGATCTTAAAAAATATATTCTCCCCACCTCTTCCTTCTTCCTGGCTCAGCTCTTCTCCTGATTTCTCTATCTCCTCCCCTTCCCGGTGGCACATGGGGCAGGACATGGGGATTGTGGTCAGTGCAACACAGATTGCATCTGTTGCTCTTTCCTCCCCAGGGAGAGGACTCCTTGCAGTCTTCCTCTGCTGCAATGTGATGTGCCTCCCACAGGAGACAGTCCTTTGTGAACTTCTCCAATGTGAGTTGTTCACATGGGACTGCTCCCGTGCAGGTCCCTCCTGCAGGCTGAAGTCCCTCCTCTGCTCTGCCTAGTGTCCTCCATAGACTAAAGGTGGGACTCTGCTTCACTGTTAAACTCCTCAGTCTGCAGGAGCTCAGCTTGCCATCGCACCAAGGGCTGCAGCAGAATCTCTGCTCCACAACACCTCGCCTTCTCCTTCCTCACTGACCTTGGTGTATGCGTGATTGTTATTTCCACCCCCACCCCCCCAAAAGAACTCCTCATCACGGAAGAACTCAGCTTGCACATTTTCCCCTTCTTAAATATGCTATCATAGAGGTATAGAGGTGCCAATTGGCTCAGCCTCGGCCAGAGGCGAGTCCAGCTTGTAGCTGGAGAAGGCTCTAGAAGCGTCTCGCAGGAGCCACCTCCATAGCTCACCCCCTGCTACCTAAACCCTGACAAACCCAAGGCATGTTTGTCAAGGACTTAGTGCTCTCTTCAAGCAAATATCCAACAAGATGCCCACGAAAAATCTTTGTGTAGTTTAAAAAACACAGTGGGTGTTTGGTTTTCTATGCAGCATATTGGAGCTAATTTTTTTCACCTCTGAGTTCTAAAATCAGGGTAAGAAGAAAAAGTGTATCTCAAACGTTTATTCAACTATCTAAAATTTGCAATACAATTTTCCAGAAGGCATTACAGAAACACAGATCTCTGAGAAAGGTTTAAATGAAGAGAGACAAGCAGAGATTAAAGGATGACAAGGATTACATTGAGTATGTAAGGGGTGACATCAAAGTAAAAAGAAAGATATTGAGTAATAATGGAATATGAGTCGAAAATATAGCTGGACTGGACAGTCATAATAATAAAAACACATAAAATGGTGTGAGGAGACTGGAGCTGTGCAGAACCAAGGAGAAAGATGGGAAGGTTAATGTTGCTGCTACTTTAACAGATGTCTTGAACTGTGAGGTTAAACCAGATGATCTCGGGAGATCACTTCCAATCTGAACAATGCTGTTCCTATGATTCTGTCCTCTCCACTTTTTCTTGGTATGTCTAATGAGGATGAAGATTTAGAATATATATATATATTTAACTGTATAGTTATTGAAATACTCTTAAAGGACATTTGTTAACATGAGCTCTTTTTGCCAAATTAGGTGTCTGCTTCTTAATGATATATTGCCAAACACACAGCATGCCTGAGTGCTGGTAGCAACTAATATGATGTAAAAGATGAGAAATTTCTTCTTAGAGGAAGAATCACTTCTATTCCTTTCAGCAAGATATAGCAAGAGCTGCTGATAACTCTTGACACTGCAGGTCAGTGCCTAGAAGGTTTGAACAAGCTTTTTGACATGAACTGTTTCATCAGTGCTCTGAGTAACTTTGCCCTGTTGCAGGACCAAATTTTTGAATCTGTCTTCTAAACCACAGAGACAATGTGTTATATCTGGTCTGTATCTACTTGATATTCCAAAGGACTATTTTAATTTAAAGTATAATGGGGGCCGGTTAGCTCAGTCAGTAGAGCATAGCGCTAACAACGCTAAGGTCGGGGGTTCGATTCCCATTCGGTCCCCATGTGTTGCCTGATCTAGTTGACACGTGGCGTCCCTGGTGGCAGGGAGGTTGGATTAAATGATCTCTAAAGTCCCTTCCATCTTAGGCCGTTCTATGATTCTATGATTCCGTCTTATTGTCCTGCATAACCTTGTATTCAAAGAAGAAAATGCAAATGTGTCAAATGGATTTTGGCAGTGCTTGTAGACATATGATTCAAGTACATTAAATTACTTGTGGGTTATTTGAGAACTTTGAGTAGAGTAAAACAGTATCTGAATATGATTAGTTTAACCTGGATAACCCCACTAATAATACACAATAAGTACTTCCCCTGCTTTTATGACTTCATGACATGTTTGAGGGGTTTGTTAATGTTGCTCTAATTGTCATTTTGAACATGGTTAAGCTTTCTCAATGTTCTAAGCTAAATATAAAAAAAGGGATTTTCTAGTCTTGTGAAATCACAAATCTGAAAGATACATGTGTTTTGGTAATTCTACTGTGCATTCATCAAAGTTCATAAATAAGTTTGGATATTAAGACCTAAATAAATATTTCAAAACATCTACTCAGATTATTTTAGGTATCTTCAGATTCGTTGCACAGAAGTAAGCTTTTCTGAAGTCTCTTAGCAGGCAGTCATCTTGTGACTCTTGTACAAACGATATTTGAAAAAGCCTTTCTTCTCTGTCAAATTAATCAAGCTAAAAATATGCTGTTTAAGAAGCTCAAAACTTAGTCACATATGCTGTGACTTCTAAATATTTGTGATTTTCAGCAGGATTATGAATCAAACATTCTAGCACAAAAAGTGATGACAAGACTGTATAAAGGAAGTTTCAGAATTACATGTAGTAATTTGAGAAAACAGTGTTTTCAAGCAGAGTTTGACATTTCAGCAGTTATCTTTTTTCCTCTTTGAACTAGCTTCAGTGGAAGTCTCCATAGAGTCATGGATTTTAAGATAAGAAGTAGCCACTATAGCAATGGAGCTTGCCTGAACTCAGGCAGAATTTGGGGTATAACATTTCAGTAAGTACTTCACGCAATTGAGGGAATTACTTTTCTCTTTTCCACACGTGCATATCACCAAGTCTAAAAATTTATACTTATTTCTGACCTGACTCTAGGTTTGCAGTGTTGTTATTTATATTTTAAAATCACATTACAAGGTAAAATATGTTTAAGTTTTAGGTGGTGGTTTGGCCCTGACTGGAGGCCAGGAGCCCACCAAAACCACTTTATTACTCCCACTTCTTAGATGAACAGTACTTGCTATCAAGATAGCTGTACCTTGCCATCAAGATAATAGCACAATGAGACTTATCCTGAGATGTCAGAGTCACCTTGGGCCTGCTGCACCACCACAGCCACTAATAATGTTCACAAACTCAAGAATAACTCAAAACTTGATCTTACATCAGAGGACTTAGAATTTCAACTCATCCAAAAAGAGCTGTGTCGAACCTTGAATTTTCCTCTGCATATATTCTCCATTTCTAAAATGCAAATGCTAATCAAAGACTGTCAAACTGTCTCTAACTTGAGACTTCTTAATTATTATTTAGAAAACCTTAGTTTTATAAAAGTAAGTCCCACTGCAAATATTTTCCCAATAGTACTAAGTATAGATCCATTTCTAAAGTCAACAACAGTGTGATATATATTGTGAAAATCTCAAAACAGGACTCAGCAAATAAGTAGTAAAAAACAAAGGATATCGTTATATAGAAATAAACCCAAATCCAATCCACTGTTTAAATTTCATGTTATCGGTTTAATTTTTTTAAAATTACGTTGCAAATTTTCATCTAACAGCTTCTCTTTGATTTTCTAGAGATAGAAGTACAGCTGATATTTTATCTAATAAATCTTTTAACTTTTGTTTTTAATTGCTGATTTGTTACATTTTTATATTTATTTTTTAACAGAACTGTAGTAGTCTCATCAAAGCTTTCATTAAGGAGTTTCCAGTCCATATAAATGAAATTGGAAGTCTCCATCCACCTGAAGGCAGCTTCAAGGTGTCCCTACTCATACCACTGACCAGACCTCGAGCTATATACTGATGTGAGATATAGAGAGTTGCACAAATATCTCTAACCAGAGACAGGTTTTTAAACTTGAGTTTTCTGTATCTCCCGTCTCAGAAACTTCACTATTAGCTGTCAAGGTTTTTTCTTTAAAAAAACCCTAAATGGAACATCTGTTGTGATGCTAGATTAAATTAGTTTTATTTGTTTATTTATCAGTTGTAGCATTGAATCAATCATCTTAATGTATTTACATATAATCTACAGAAAACAGGAAACATATCTGCAAAAATAGGAATTAGAAACTAATTTTTTTTCTAGTTAAAATCTCAGTTTAGAGAAAAGATCAGTCAAAAATTATATTTATGTGTAAAATGCTGACTATTTTTAAACTGGATCGAAATCCTGAGTTCTTCTGAGAATATAGCCAAATAAATATGTGAAATGTTAAATAGTATGAAAATATGGATGCAGAGATAGTGAGTTTAGTGTCACAAATAATATAGCATTATCTCTGACCTGTTGCTCATTTAACTCTTGTTCAATATCATTTATGAATATTAGATAACGTTAGAGGTGTCTAACACAGTTCTCTCTGGGCTTATCCTCCACAAAGTAAAATGATAATATATTTATTCCCACACTTCATTTCTGAACATGTTACCAGTGTACAAGAGGATCATCCTTCTTATAGCACTTCTGTTTCTTTAAAAGCTTTTGGTGAGCAATTCTGCTGAATACATTAGACATCCAAATAAACTGCTGTCTTTGCAGCTGTCTCTGTAACCTAAAGAATTGCTGGGATTTGCTCATTATATAATATTTATCCACTGATTCACTCATTCAATTTTTTATGATACTTATTTACATTTATTTGTCTTAAATAAAAGATTAACTTATTGACCTATTGTTCCCTGAATTTTCCTTGAAGCGTGCTTAAAAAGTAATGTGAAATAAAAACATTAAGTACTCGGCTAAGCATTAACAGGCTAACCATCCCCGGTAAATCCCTGTGGTTGGGCAGAAGTTGTCTACGGGGGCGAAAGTCTTGGCTTCTGTTCTTCCCTGGAGTGGGACGATTCTTATGTTGTCTTCTGAGTAAGTCCCACTTTTTTCCTTTTATGCTTTTGTAACTTATCATGTTGATATTTTTGCTCTTAAAAACTTCAGCTGCTGGTTGCCCTGACTGCTGCTCTTAACTCTAACCACAGTATTTATCTTCCTTATCCTGCATGGCACTAATCTCTGTATCTAACCGGTGATGCTTAGCACTTAGCTATTTTCTCAGGAATTTGAACCAACGTCAGGCAGTGATGCTGTAAGAGGTGTAGGCCTTGGATTACAGACAGATGAGGAGACAGCTAGGAGAAGAGTCACATGACTGAAGGTGTAATGGTGGATGCAGGAGAGGAACAGGCAGCTATGGAGTGGAATAGGGATGTTGGAGTAGGGAGATCACAAGCTGGCATTACTACTTACATCTCCTTTTATGAGGTTCTGACATGAATGACTTTTTCTCTTCCTTTGTCTCATATGGGGAATTTCTAGTCTCCAAACCTTTTCATTGCAGACAGACAGAAGAGCTACTTTGGTCAAGGTGCTGTTTCATACTCAACATCTCTCCACCACACTCGTTATAATCGATGGGGGTTGTTGGAGTCCTTGTCAGTAAAGCTGCATGCATAGACGTTCCTGCTACACATACTTTCTCAGAAACAACTTCCTAGTGCCAGACAGAATCCACGTACTGGATGGAAATGGATGAACAGATCACCACATCCTGCCTCTAAACAGATCACCTCACTTGTTTATAAACACTAAGTTTAATTCAGCTACTAAAATTGATACCAGTAAATAGTTTGTCCAAAGAAAATATCTGCGTGGTGCACATAATAAAGTGCTAGAATAGCTATATTTTAAAAATAAACATAATATAACTATGCTAACTGGAAATTTTAATTGTGAAATTTTATTGGTACAAGTCTGGTCTTTGAATCTTAATTCTAAAGGAGAGAGAGCTTTCTCAAAACCTGAAGTGCAGGAATATTTGCTCTGAGCTTGACTACTGTTTCACTGCTGAGGAGAGACCTAGTGAACTCATCTTTAACCTGAAGTCATGTATCTGGGCAAACAGTTCTAGATATCAAAACATTAAGTAATAGTTTAAAGAACCTTGACCTTCCTACTCAACATGTAGAATGGGAGAGCAAAATGTGACATTTCAGAGGAAGAAAACTGTGGCTTCTAATTTCAAGGGAAAAGGACTTTCAATATGTTTTTCCGTAGTTAAACAATCTAGCAGACTTACATGATCAGCTCTCTGTAACAGCAGAAACAGTGTGCTAAAATCCAGAACCTTTCCCAGCTAGTCAGGGAAAGGATCACAAATACAATAATCTGTCTGAAATACTTAAAATTAAAATGTCATACTTGCATTCCTAGTATTACACCAGAGCAAACACACTTCTCCATTACTATACAAAAATACATTTCTAGAAGGTGAGAAAAGAATTAAATTTATGAGTTCTGAATGACCTTGAATATCCAAAGGATGCATAATGCATGATCTACAGTTTTATGAAAAAAAGATGTAGTCAGAAGTTTGGTTTTTTACTTCCTGAAGTCTAAAGGTTGCCTGTTTGGGACATCCAATGTACTTAAAGATTATACAGTCAGAGACAGAGATATGACTAAATTTCAGCCCTCATGTGGGTAAAGTACAGTTGCTGGTTGACAGAGCATTAACATCACCACACATAAACAAGGAAATCTCTTATTTATCTGAAATTACAGTAGGGGCTTAGCTTGTTAAGAAAGGCATACTCATGGTGTAGATCCAAAGTAATGAGTAACACCTCTATTGGAAAGACAATAGTAACATATATTCTCCACATCCCTCTTTAAGACATAGTAGCAGACATCCTATCAAAGATGACTCCATGATACCATTGTCCAATATATGTTCAATTCAAAAATTAAGGAAAGTTTCCAACAAATTGTCTACATCTTGAAGAGTTACAAATATGTTTAAGAAAATAATAAATTAAGCAACAGTATGGTTTTGACTACCATTAAAATATTAACAAATTCTCATCAAATATGTAGAAAATGTTCTTAAGATCATATACACAGACACTAGTAAAGACCTTTAGACTAGTAGCCTTTCCCACATTAATAAAAATCTCACCAAAACCTGGAGAAAGTTCCAGGTATAGGGATTTTTAGGATGGGAGTTTCCTGACAAACCAAGACAGGATGGTTTACATTTACATGTTTACATTTTTGTACTACAGAAAATATATTACCGTAATTTACATATTTATCACATGAATTTCTCAGATGAATACTTTTCATTACATTTGTATTCATATTTTAAAACAGATATACTTTTTTCAAAACGTGGAGAGGTTTAAGTTTGATTCATGAAGGAAACACAACAATAAATGAACTAATTTTTCAAGGTCTCTTCTCAGATAAAGATCTATGCATTTCTCTTTAAAAAGAAACAGACAATCCTTGAAAACATTACGTACAACAGAGAAAGCTTAGAAGGATGCCATATTTTAAAAAGTAATTTTAAAAAGACAGTCATTTATATGTCTCAAATTTATTTCAGATTAAAAAAATGTAATAATAATCCATTTTAATATTTTAACAGAGAAACTGATGATTTTATGGAGAATGAAGGAAAAACTGCTCATTTCTGTTAATGAGACAGATATGTTAAATCACAATGTTGTAGCAAATCTATGTATTCAGACAGAGGCAGTGAATTAATTTACTTGAAATAAAAAGCACACAAGTCCTCAAGGATGGCAGAGCAATTTAATGCTGTAAAGGATTAGCTTTCTGAGAGTATAACGTAGAGGTCCTGAGGGTCTCATAGCTTACTTATTACAAACTTTTAATATCCTCATTTAAATTTCCTCAAGACTTAATAATAGGCCCTAAAGTCCGAATTTGCTATTTAGGGAAAATATAAATACAATTATCAGCTCAGTACTACCCTTGAAGACAATGAAAATACATACAATCATCCTGCTAGGTCCACAAGGAATTAGCAAGACGGCCAGAAGAGTTTTCACACATCCTTGTGAACAGCTTTGTGGACAGCTGCTATTAGAGATGAATAAACTGTCCAGATGAGTATCCTCTTCAGGTCAAGCATGGCATCAATACAACTGCTTCTTTTAGACTGAAACTAGACTCCAATCCAGGCAGCATTAAGTGCTTTCGTAGGAATGACACCTGTTCTAATAGAAACAACTCTTAACATAAAAATGTGTAAAGTAATGCATACTCTGGATTTAAAAACAAACACCTGCTGTTGGTTAATATATGCTTTAATATTACGTTCTCTAAAACATAGCAACAATATTAAGTATTGATTTTAAATCAATGTAAGCACCTACCGAAGCTAGTTTATACTTAGTTTCTTTCTTGCAATCCTTAAGTATAACACTGCCTGTTATAAGTTGTTATATGTCATTTTTCCTTGTTATCATTAAGTTGCTGATGTATGATACCTAATCTTTTCCTGATTATCATTACATGATATTATATTGCTTGATCTAATGTGTCTTGTAACTTAATTGATTGTCATGAGTCTGATCCATACGCTGTGAGAAATTAATAAATGTTTGTGTATTGACCTTGAGACTTGTCTCACCGTTGTCCACTCCATTGGGGAACCACTTGCCCTCCTCTTCCAGGCAAGATGTGACAATCACTGACCTAGAAAATAATGGAATCGTAGCAGTACTATGAACAATTACATGTGTTTAAAACTTGTTAAAGAAGTAAAGTCCTGAAAAGATTCACTCCGATACTCCATATTCATATATAGCCAATAGCCAGGACTTATAGAGATTAAATACTTCCTCAGAAAAAATAACTTCCATATCTATTAATATTTTCTAGACTATTTTGAAAACAATGATATATCCATATTCATACCCATATTTGTGTGAGATGTGGAAGTACCTCAACAATTTATTGTGAAAGGATAAGGTGCTACTAAGGGCCTTCAATCAGTTACTCTGAGGCAAGCTGGGGATGTGGCAGCACAGTTAAAAGTCTTACAGAGATGAACCAGGGGCTCCTGAGGTAGTAGTACCCAACGGGGAAACATCCATAGAACAACTGAAGACAATTAAGTAGTGCTCCACCAAAAAGGTGACATGGCTAACATCTCAGCTGAAGTGCCTCTACGCGAAGGCATGCTGCATGGAGGAGTTAGAAATCTGTGTGAAAACAAGGGGTTATGATCTGGTGGCAGTTACAGAGACATGGTGGGACAGCTGGGATGTGGTCATAGATGGCTCTGTCCTTTTTAGGAAAGTCAGGCCAACAAGGCGAGATGGTGGAGTTGCTCTTTACATACGACAGCAACTGGAATGTATCAAGTTCTGTCCAGGGGCTTATGAGGAGTGAGTTGAGAGTTTGTGGGTAAGAATGAAGGGGCAGGCTAGCACAGGTGATACTGTGGTGGATGTCTATTACAGGCCACCTGATCAGGAGGAGAAAGTTGTTGAGGCCTTTTACAGGCAGCTGACAGCAGCCTCTCAATCACAGGCCCTGGTTCTCATGGGGGATTTCAACTACCCAGATATTTGCTGGAAGGCCTACACAGCCAGCCAGCCACAGTTCAAGAGGTTCCTCCAGTGCATCAGCGATAACTTCTTGATGCAAATGGTGGATGAGCCAACTAGGAGAGAAGCGCTGCTGGATCTTATACTCACTAACAAGGAGGGTCTGGCTGAAGCAGCGAAGGTTGAGGGCAGCCTTGGCTGCAGTGATGGATGATGGAGTTCAGGATCTTGTGTGGTATGAACAGAATATCAAGCAGAATCGGAACCCTGGACTTCAGCAGGGCCAACATTGGCCTTTTCAAGCAATTGCTAGGGGAAACCCCATGGGACAGGGTACTAGAAGGCAAAGGGGCCCAAGATAGTGGGTTAATAGTCAAGGACCACTGCTTCCAAGCTCAAGATCAATGCATCCTAATGGGTAGGAAATCAAGAAAGAGAACCAGGAGACCAATATGGTTAACCAGGGATCTCCTGGGCAAACTGAAGTGGAAGAAGAGAGTCTATAGACCATGGAAGGAGGGGCTGGCCTGTAAGGAGTGCTCCCCTTCTCAGTCAAAGCCATAAGTGTAGTTAAACTAGATTTATTAAGAAAGGAAAAGCTCCCTCATGTTTACAAGTTATGGTATCGTTTGCGAAGAGCAGCTACTACACTACACCCAACCCTTAACAAAGAATAACGATTCGGATTGTATTATACACTCATCCGTACAAAGATGGGGACTCTCAACCTCAAGGAGTCACCTTGGCTGGCATCCCAAACTAAGGGGGAGGCTGTGCCCTGGCTGCAGGACCTGCTGCTCCAAAGGGACTTGTTCCAACGCGGCCCCAGCATGACTCCATTTTAAAGCTCAGTTGAATCTGAGCTGTGGTCAAAGACATTTCCGCCTCCCATTGGCTACCAGCCAACTTCCTGGGTATACACTCAGGCTGGTGGGCTAGACTCAAACTAGCCAGGAACTTCCAGCAGTTTCTCTGAAATCTGCCTGGCAACTGCTGTGAGGGGAGGCATCCCAGACTAGGGGGATGCACCTGCCACATGGCCACTTAGGTGGAATATAAGACTGTGGTCAGAGGATATAGGGAGGCTACTAAGAAAGCTAAGGCCTTCTTGGAATTAAACCTTGCAAGGGAGGTCAAGGACAACAGAAAGGGCTTCTTCAAATACACTGCAGATAAAACTAACACTAGAGGCAATGTAGGCCCACTGCTGAATGAGGTGGGTACCCTGGTGACAGAGGATACAAGGAAGGTAGAGTTACTGAATGCCTTCTTTTCCTCCGTCTATACTGCTGGAGATTGTCCTCAAGAGCCCCAGAGTCCTGAAGCCTCAGAGGAAGTCAGGATAAAGGAGTTTGCTCTGGTTGATAAGAACTGGGTTAGGGATCAGTTAGGCAATCTGAACATCCATAAATCTATGGGCCCTGATGGGATGCACCCACGGGTGCTGAGGGAGCTGGTAGAAGTCATTGCTAGGCCACTCTCTATCATCTTTGGTAAGTCAAGGACAACAGGAGGGGTGCCTGAGGACTGGAGGAAAATGAATGTCACTCCAGTCTTCAAAAAGGGCAGGAAGGAGGACCAGGGTAACTAAAGACTGCTCAGCCTCATTTCCATCCCTGGAAAGGTGATGGAACAACATATCCTTGGCACTGTCTCCAGGTATATCAAGGATAAGAGGGTCATTAGGAGCAATCAGCATGGTTTTTCCAAGGGGAAGTCATGTTTGACCAACCTGATAGCCTTTTATGAGGACACAACCAGGTAGATAGATTCCTCCTAATATCTACGTGCTCCTCCTGACAGGCCTTAGTCTCCTAGAGTCCAATGTCATACCAGCCCAACGTGACATCTTCCAGTCCCATACAATGCTTCATGTACTACATGACATCTCACATTATATAAAATATCTACAAGTAAGCAATAAACTATACTTTTATCTTCTATTTTATGAGTAGCTGAAAGGCTCTTAAGTCTATATGGACTTCATTCACTGGATTTCCATAGACTATTACCTGAGTTCAGATGCCTAGCTTACATTAGAGAAAGCAACATATAGATAAAAATGTCTTCATATCCAAACTAATGTTCAACCTCAGTCTTTAACAGTGTCTAACTATAACCTTTGTTTATCAAAGTCAGTGGTTTTTGTTAGCCTTCTGATTTTCTTCAGATAAAAAATGTGACCCGCACAAAACTTTGTAATATTGTTCCATAAAAGATTTATTCTTTTTGTATTGTTAAAAATATTGTGTAGGTTAATCTTTACCTGTATATTAACACTACACAAACACTATTCTCAGATTAATATTAAAAATGATTGAACAATATAATAATGTCCCTTGATGTTACAATAAAAATAACTAATACAAAAACTAGAAGAGACAATTTATATCCAGTGATGAATTAGTTACCTGGGTATATCCGACCTACTCAAAAAAACCCTCTCCTAAAATTATTAGTGAGAAATTTTTTTTTTATTTTATCAATTAAGTTTAAAATTTGGCTTTAAAGTTTCAGAACTATTCAGAGTTTAAATGAATATTTTGAGATGTTAAAGACTTATGTATAAACTATGATTCTTCTGACTTTTTTGAAACAGAATTTTGAATCTTATTAAGTCTTTGTGGAAATGAGCACATACCTCAAAAAACACACTTACTAAATTACAAAAAAAGGAAAGCTTAATTTAAACAAGTTCCACCATAAGAACAAAATAAGTCATAAATATGCTGCATATTTATCAGAAAGATTAAACATTGAAGAACTGAATTGAAACCAAGAGCAATCCATGAAGATACATAAAAGGAAACAACAGAAGAATGGAAGGAATTATGTTCGGTACCAAACAAATCTTCAAAAGATCTGGTAGAGAACAAAGCCTTAGTTTGATGATAATTAATACTAGATATATGCACTAAAGATCACCAATTTGTGGCAGATTGATACTATAAATAGTGTGGGTACACAACAGTGTTATAAGTAGGAACTGATGGAGTGACAAAACGGCAGATGATGTCTTGCATCTTGCATTGCTTTGCATTCAGTTGTTCTTGCCTGTCCTGCAGGATTTGGTATGAGAGATATTTTATAATACCATTTGGAGACTGTCCTTTTCTTGCTCTGATTCATGGACACACCCTTATGAAATAAATGCTCTGCCACAAAATAGGACTAATCCACAGATACAGTGCAGCAGACTAATGGCAATGAAATGTTTTTATCTTCTGCCTTGGGTAACCATGTCAGCAGCAATATCAACAAACAACATCTACCAGTGGCACTACTGAAGGAAGAATATCTTCACTATGCCCGAACCTATCTGTTCAGATCCAGAGGCACAGATGTAGATTAATTAATGGTAGCCCAAACTCACTGGCCAGTATTTGTTAAAAAGAAGGAAAAAAAATAAAAAGAAAAAAGTGAAAATGAACTGAGTACTGCCTTTTTTCTCGAGTGGTTTATTAGAATAATGATACTTCATGGTACAGAGTCACTGTGCAGCATATGAGGAAACTGTGAGCATACGAAAAACTACAGGATAAGGAAAATTATGTTCTGTAAATGAGAAAATGGAAAATGATCAGTATAGCAATAGCAGTAGCTGTCAGGAAGACTTAAATGCTACGTTTGGAAGCTTGCAACATTTAACTTCCGTTGCTCTGCTGATGGTCCATTCAAGGACTGAAAAAATTAACATGGAAAGTACTAACTCCTCTACCTAATCCATGTTATCTTTCAGTAATGATATGTGATATCACAGTAGGCTTTGTCCAAGCGAATCTCTCTGCTGTGTTGATAATACTGATGACGCACACATGTCCATGTTTAGACTCCCTAACAGTCATGCTTCAGCAACTTAAGAGGCATGGTATTCCACCATTTTTAGAGCATTTTTCTCTGTAGATAGCTACCACCACTGTCAGATGGCCTAGAAAAATACCTGGAGGCCCAGTCCACATCTCCATCCTAGAGTATGACAGGCAAACATATCTGTATATTCGTGATGCTGGGCAAGACAAGATTAATGGAGCCATTGTGCCATTGTTACTTGGCAGAGCGCTTATATTCTTATTACCATGGCTCACAAAGCTCACAAATGCAACCTCATCTATCACCAGAACATCTTTAGTTACCACCTAAGGAGATACCAGATGGCCAGGGAATAAGTTTTTCATGGAGGAATGGACTTAAATAATTCTCTTTTACTTGCAGTCTAATACTTGCTTTATATTTGCTAAAGCAAAAGGGACACATAAAAAAAGAATGGGAGCAGAATTCCAAATAAAGCCATGGCTACTACCTGTGCCAGCTGAAGCTAGTTCACTCATCTGTGTGAACCAGAAGTACAAAATCACGAGGGATATCATGGCTGAATATTTTATGTAAAACTTTGACAGCTGTTTGCCTGCACTGGGAAAATTCATAGATAACAGATGCAAGTCATTAAAAAGTGTCCCTATCTTTTTCTTTTTTTTTTTTTTTCCCCATTTCCTTCTTTTCCCTAATGTCACTGAATTTTCACAGTACAGTCTCTGGCAGTCACTGTCCTGAAGCTTCTGCTTGTAGCTGTGAATCCAGAATCAGCTGTATTTTAAATACTAGCCCTGCAGACTTTGGAATTCAAAAGCTCCCAAAGAGCATCTCTGAAGACTATTTTTCCAACTTTCGTCTTTGTGTCATTGATACTACTTTACTCTGAAGGACCAAAAATATGATTACACTTCTGCAACGTGAAAATGCCAGAAAAAGATTTGATCAAAAAAGATCAAATACATTTGTAGCTATTTATGTTTTAAAATTTAGAGAATGATGAGATGCTGGTTAATTACTGTTTTGAGTTTGCTAATAGCTTGTGTCATATCACTGAGCTGGCATCAGGTAAGAGCATGAGTCTTTTAGGCTTCCATTGTCCTAACAAGAGAGATAATTTGGGAACTGCTGGACATGCAATGACCTCTATTATAAAAATAATAATGGGGTAGGAAAGGAATAGAATTGAGTCTGCAGTCACATCGGCATTCTAGTAGATTTATTTATGAAAAAATGTGAAAAATGCTCAGAATCAACAAGAACTTTATGAGCTCAACAAAGAGGGCAGATATTACCTGGCTATTAAAAAAAGCTATTCTGATGTGTCCTAATCAGTGCCTACCTGATGTGAATCCATGCATACTCGAAATGTCAAGATTATTCTTCCTTCTGCAGCCTTCCTCTCTCTCCTTTTCCATGTTTTTGACTGTCATACGCTTGACATCTTCTCAGCCTAGCTGAAAGATCATTTCATTGGCTGTCTGTCTTCATATCTTCTTTTTTCAAATAAACAAGAAAACAAAAGTGGTCACTATTCTCTCTCCATCAAGAAAGAGAATTACCCTTTCCTTGTAACTATTAAACACCTCCAGCTTTTCAGGAGATGTTAAAGGCATGTGTTCTGTTGATGGAAGCAGAAGTGAAGAGTAGGAAAAATGTGGAAGGAAGAAGGAGAGTGGATGAGGGCATGTTGGTAAGGGTTGGGATAATGTCTGGTTGAAAGTGTGAATATATCTAGGATCCTGAATCTCTTTTCAGCTATTCTGAACTAGTTATTTTTGGAAAATCTAAATCAGTGTTTGCAGTTACAGTGTGATGATATTTTTCTCTTTGGTAATAGGGGCCCCAAGACGGTAAGGAGAAGCATATGCTGCATACATTACCACTGAGAGACTGGAGAGAGAGAGCAGCAGTAACAGCAACAACTGCTGCAGGTAAATAGTAGATCAACAGAAATTAGTGATGCAGCAACCAGATTTTCAGTAATCTAGAATATGATGAAGCTTTGTAGGAGTACATCTTATCTGCTGAAATATTAAATTTTGAGTTGATGCAGATTATTTGTAGATCTGAATTGAAATTCTTTATGATTCCTGTTGGAAATATCTCAAATTATTACTTAAATTACTAATTTCTCTGTTCAGAATATTTTTTCTTCTAGAACAATAATTTCTTCTTCAGTTCATTATAATTTTTCAACCTAGAAAATGATCGGGGACTACTCTGCCAAAAGAAAATGAAAAGATTGAGTATTGGATGCAATTTTTAATCACTTTTTCATGCTTGTGTCAAAACTGAAATGTTTATGCAAGACTGTCTATTGAAAATTTATGCTGTTTCAAGTGGTTTCATTTGGCTCATTTCAGTATGAAGCAGTAACAGCAAGCAAATAAGAAGGGAATTAGAATCCTCCAGAATTAAATTATTCTCCATACAGCTTTAATAAAGCAAAAATATGACAGAGAGTCATTCAACTCAGTCAGTCTGAACATATTTTCAGGAACACTGATTAGTTCTCAATAAGTTTATCACAATTCTTCCATAATTATCCCCATATTAACATTACTTAATTTCCCTGGCACAATCCCTCTCATTTTAGTACAGCAAAACTGTTGTTAACAGGTTTAATTTTTGAATGTGCTTCTTAATTAAAGTGCTTTATGAGAAATAGATTTATCTGATCCCAACTCGTAAGATAGTCCTCCACAACTGATGCCTGGAGTAAATCTCAAATCCTGAGATTGTCATTGTTGTCAATTCAAATTCATGACTGTCCTGAGATTAGTGTTAAAAATATAATTGAAAATAATAAATGTATTTTTGTATTTTTTTATTTCAATGTATTTAGAGATGGTATGAACTGTTTGAACTATTCCTGAAATTAAGTCTAGACATTTAAATATTCATAAAATAGAAAGGATATTTTCATGTAAACACTAGTTTCCTGGAACTGAACTTTATGTCAAACAAAACACATATATCATTCAGTAAGTTTAGAGACAGAATATTGTTGTTAAATTCTATTTCTGCCTGTTCATTTGGATTTACTGTTTGAGGGCATCAGAGATAATTAGTGAACAATTAGCGAAGGAGTGGATTGTGGATCAATATAACTAACTTTTTATGTAAAAGCACACAACCATAACTATACAATCTGAAAATGTAAATTTTTTTTGTTAGAAAAAATATTCATTCAACAGAAGGACTTTAAGGTATTACAGCAAAAATGTGTGGCATATAGGAATTTGTCTTTCAGAATCACTGAAACTGGATGGAAAAACTACTGATGATAATTTTGGGCTTAAAACTTTCAACAACAATGATTCAAACTTATGTCTCCACAGCTCTCTATTCAATAATTTTACATTTAGTTTTCTAAACAACTTTAGCCTCATGCAATGAAACTCAAAGTCTGCAATTTTCTAGAACTTAACTTGCCCCATTTTATATCTGATGTGAGGGAAATTAAATGGGAATTTTCAGTCTGGCCTAAACATTTCCAGCAAAGTAATTCAGCTGCATTGCGGTTGGGTTCATGTACATACATTCTGAGATAGTCAAAGTATCAATAATTGGATTAAGATTTAAATAATAGACGGTTCTGAGCAGATGTAAAATAACCCTATCCATTTGATTTTCTTGAATCAAGTGATATGTAATCAATATCATATGCATTTCTTGAAAAATAAATGCCTGTATTTAATATAAATACGTTTAAACTAAATTTATATGCAAGTAGAAAGGTAAGTTTCATATTGATGCCATGAAAGCCAAAATCGGGACTCAGTACTCTTGGTGACTATTAAGCAGATACTCTTTATGGCAGCACTGGACACTCAGAGAATTGCGCCACCTAATGTGTGTGCTGTAGAGAGTGAGATGTATAGCTTATATGCAGGTTATACATATGTATTCACGATATTTCCAACGGTTAACATAGTCATTATTTTCTGAGAACTCATTATCATAGATTAAATCCTGGCATTCTGTTCTCGGAGATAAATCTTGCTCAAAGCATCACAATGTGTGTATGGACCCATCTCACGATGCAACTGTTACATAGTTCATTGTTGCTGCTTGTTAAAAGGCTTTTAGCTAGTAAATTTCCATCAGGCCCTCACTTCAGTATAGAGTAATTAAGATGATTTTTGGTTTCCTGTCTTATTTAAGTTTTAAAGAGAATTGGAAAAAAAAAACACAAAAAATTCATTTTCTGATTTAAAACATAGCTGTAATTTGTAATTGATTACATGTAATAGTGGAAGAAAGGTTAATTTGAATGTTTGTTTAGTTGTGGGGTTTTTTTAAATATATATATAAACCACTAAAGAACAAATTTATAAACCACCATTTTTCACACCAAATTACCATATAGGCCAATTTCTAATCACAATTTAGAAACATAGTTATCTGGATTATGATTTGTTTTGGAGCACTGATTGAAAGTCTTTTGTCTTATTGCCACTTTTACTTGATTCACAATATATGGCAAGGAAAATCCAAGTATTGTCTCAGATCACAAAATTTAGACTGATCTCTGCTCTAAGTTGGAATTTATGTAGTCCATCTTACACAACTCTTCAATTTTGATGGAACATTTTAAGTGGAAGCCTCCTTGGATTATCAGCTTGTTCAGGAGCAGATGGTGACTATGACCATGTGGTTATAATTGGGCTCTTTCACTAGAGAAATTCACAATTTCAGTAAATGATAACTAAAAAAAATAAAATCTACTGACACTTCCAACTCTTAAAACAGCATTAATACACATAAATTATTGAGCACAGAAGATTATAATGTCCTTGGTAATGATCTACAATACTCTCACCACCACTTTAAGGAAATATAGCATATTTTGCTAATAAGATGAAATTAAAGTAAAATATATTTTGAATGTGGTAAACAGCCATAAAATTACTATCAACATGCTACTCTTTATTCCTTGGATTCATATCCAGATATTTATTTCCTGAAATAGTTCTCATAGTATTGTTTTCTGACTTAATTCTCTCTGGAGTCCAATGAAAACGGCACAAATTCTTGTTAGCTTCAAAAGATGTTCAGAGTAGATGCATACATCCTCTAAATATTCAAATTCATATGTAGTGGTTAAGTTTTTAAATATTAGATACATAAAATATTTCTAGTAAATTTTAAAAGTTCAGATTTTTACTTTTTACTTTACAGTATGAACTCGTTTCTGAGCAAGTAGATGATTGTAAAAAGCAAATAGATTTTCTAAGCTACAGCTAGTTATAGTCATGAATGGAAAACAACTGGTTCACTTTCACCTGTTTCAAAGAAAGGCAGAAACTTGATTTTCTTAAATTATTTTTGTAAGGAAGGAAGAGTTTTAAGGAAAAATATCAAGACTGAGATATATTTCTTCCCTGGTTTAATTCTGGGTGTTTTTATCCAATAACTACCTAATATAAAAAGCATTGAGTAGAACTGAGAGCAGAACGAATCTTCATTCCTATCCTTCATAGATATGATAATTTTTAAGATACTGCTATCATGAAAAGTCTGATTTATTGGTCATTGCTAGCATAAAAAAATCTAAGTGCCCATTTTCCATTATGTGAAAAGATCTGAATTTATATTTCACTGACTACTGATATATCTGAAAACTGATAAATATGTATGGTTGTTTTAATTGCCTTTTAAATGCTAGTAATGCATCCAAAAGTAAGATTTACGGGTTTTTCACATTCAGTTCAAAATGTGTCATGTGTAATAGGCTTAGGTCCAACATAGCTTTAATTCTTTTAAAGTCCTGCTTAACCATAAATTGTGAGTCTTGCAAGTCACCTGTTAATTACATTAGATTGTTTGTCATTGTTGTGGTATTATTCTGCTTGTCATCACCAAAAAGATCCTTCTTTCAGTTCAGAGGCTCCATAACAAAAGAATTGCAGATTGTGATTATTTAAGCACTTTATTCCTGAGTCATGATTTAGAGCATCAAAGTTAACCTGGCTATTCCCATATGTAGTATCAAGGGTGGCAATGTTTGTAGGATTGGATCTAACTGATATTAACAAGCACAACTGTTAAAGTTGTAGCTATCCTTACTCATATCATGGTCTCACTCTGTCCCACATTACCATTCATTTTCTAGAGTTAAAATTTTTAATTTTAGGTAAAGACTTAGTGGAAAAAGACTTTTTTCTCACAAATCTCTAAGCAGAAAGGATACTTCAAAGGACCTCTGAAGATTATATTTATACCATTCTACTTGGTGGATATGCTGTTTTTGAGGACCATGGAGTGCGTAGAGCAAGTTGACAATGTTCTCAATGGATAAACACTTCAGAATTCCTAAAGAAAACTTCCTGATTTTGGACCAATTGCGTGGGCACCAATGTTTTCTAGTGTTATAGTTTTCATCAGGAAGCTGATAGGCTCTAGTTTCTGTTGACTACAAATAGACAATAATGTAATTGAATACTCTCTGCCCAGTCTGCCTTGCAGTTTGGCTGGAGATAAATAACTTGAATCTAAGAAACAAGTCTTGAAATTTAATGTACTCTTAGACCACATTCATTTAATTCAGAAACTTACGATTAGTTTATTCATCAATATGAGAGTCTGCGTAAGAGTAATTTACTTTAAACTGAGTACCTGTTTTCCTTATATCTCTATTTACAGAATCATCCATGTTTTTCGCACACAGTAAATGATATGCCAGCTGAACATGAGCCAGCAGTGTGACCAAGTGGCCAAGAAGGCCAACAGCATCCTGGCCTGTATCAGAAATAGTGTGGCAAGCAGGACTAGGGAAAGGATCGTGCTCCTGTTTTCCACAATGGTGAGGCCACACCTTAAATCGTGTATTTGGTTTTGGGCCTCTCACTGCAGCAAAGACATTGAGGTACTGGAGGGTAGCATTGCTGAAGGACAACGAAGTTGATTTAGAGTCATGTCTTATGAGGGGCAGCTAAAAGAACTGGGATACTCTTTAGCCTAGAGAAAAGGAGGCTGAGGGGAAACCTTCTCACTCTACAACTACCTGAAAGCAGGTTGCAGAGAGATGGGGATTGATCTGATCAACCAAGTAACAAGTGATAGGACAGGAGGAAATAGCCTCAAGTTGTGCCGAGGGAGGTTTAGATCGAATATTAGGAAAAATGTCTTCACTAAAAGTATTGGAACAGGCTGCCCAGGGAAGTGGTTAAGTCACCATCTCTGAAGGTATTGAAAAGATGTCTATATGTGGTGCTTAGAGTCATGGTTTAGCAGTCGACTTGGCATTGCTAGGTTAATGGTTTGACTCAATGGTCTTAAAGGTCTTTTCCAACCTCAGTGATTCCATGATTCTATGATTCTGTTTCTATTCTATGATATAAAATGTTAGAATATTTTTATTCTAAAATCTCTATCTTATTTTGAATGCAGAATGTTCCCATCCAATGGAAATAATACTTCCACCATTAAGTCTATAAAATTTTGCTTCTAATTTAGTGAAAGCAGGATGAACTCTTGCATCTATTAAAGATGACTAGTCACTGTTTAACTGTGATGTGACACTTTTCCTGATAAAGGCAATCACGAAATTATGAAGCTTAAGAACTGTATTTCAATAACACTTAGTTGAGAGGTGTCCCTGCCCATGGCAGGGAGGTTGGATTAGATGATCTCTAAGGTCCCTTTCAGCCTAGGCCATTCTATAATTCTATGATTAAAAATAATAAAAAATTCCTTCATTTACTTATGAAGTTTTTAAAAAATTATAATTTGTCTTCAGAGTCACAACTTTTGAAAACAATTCATCAATAAAATAATATCACAGTTGTTCAGCTGTTAAATTATGATACATTTTAAATAGTTTGAAAGCCTCTGGGATTCTTTATATATAGTTTCCGCTAGTGTTTATTTTTTAATTTGTAACATGTAGCAGAGAAATGAGTTATAGTGACGAATTCCTGTTTTGTGATTATTAGTTTTTTAGATTAAGCATTTAATCTTACTGGCTGCAGCCAAATAAATATAATTTACAGAGAGAGGACTCTATTATACTCGTTCAGTGCATGTGCTTTCAATTTTTTCATTCCAAGTGCAAACCCAGTGGCTAGCTAACAGTACAATGTAGTAATCAGAAGCTGACGAGCAATTATTAACACATACATCATGTTACTATGTGATGTATGATCAGTGCTGGACCTTACAGAAAAGATTATTCTGATATTTTAGTGTTTATTTTCCTTCATGTTTTTCAGAATAACTTTCAAACATGTAAGTTATTATTATGCAATTATTGCAATTATATGCAGTTATTATTGGCTTAATATAATCAGCACTCAATTTATTAATTGCAAATTATTTATACAGTCAAATAGGTCATAACCTCAGAAATGCTGATATCCTTTGAAATCTTAAAGATTAAATGGTCTCCAAAGTTCTCCTCAGGCTATGGTCTTGATAATACTCAGGAGAAGCAAGAACAAATACAGGACATGCTCTGACCTAACCCTTCAAGGCAGATGAAAAGCAAGAAGTAGGGAGGTGATCGTGCCTCTCTACTCAGCTTTGGTGAGGCCCCACCTCTAGCAATGTGTCCAGTTTTGGGCCCCTCACTACAAGAGGGACATTGAGGTGCTGGAGAGGGTTCAGAGTCAGACTGCCAAGCTGGTAAAGGGCTTAGAACACAAGTCGTATGAGGAAAGACTGAGGGATCTGGGGCTGTTTAGCCTAGAGAAGAGGAGACTGAGGGGAGATCTCATCGCTCTCTACAACTACCTGAAGGGAGGCTGTAGCAAGGCGGGGGTTGGTCTGTTCTCCCTAGTGGAGAGTAATAGGACGAGGGGAAATGGATTTATATTGCTCCAGGGGAGGTTCAGGTTAGATATTAGGAAGAATTTCTATACTGAAAGGGTTGTCAGCCATTGGAACAGGCTGCCCAGGGAGGTGGTTGAGTCACCATCCCTGGAAGTGTTTAAGAGACAGGTGGATGTTGCATTGGGTGACATAGTTTAGTAGGACTGGGACAAAGGCTGGACTCGATGATCTTCAAGGTCTCTTCCAGCTGAAACTATTCTGATTCTATGATTCTATTAGCTCATACGGTCATTAAAAATTCTTTATTTATTTGCTACTGTCTTTAAATTACCTTCCTAAAGACAAAATACAGAGTAGAAATAGGAGTGAAAAATTGTCTCTGTATAGTGCAGTACATCTCAACTGCTGTTAAATGATACCCTTCTAAAAGGTGATGAACTCCTCATAGATCTCTAGAACAGTAGCTCTGTGGAAAGACGTATGCTTAAGGGTACTGCTCCTTGTTGAGCTTGCTCACGTAGCATATTTGACTAGAATAGCATCATGTGCTCTCCCACACACAGTTTTAAGGCAAATTTAGCATTCTGTGTGGCCTGAAGTCAAGTAACTGGTGCTGAGCTGGAAGCTGTGTCTTATAAACATCCTGAAAATTTCAGCCAAGCTACCAAATTAAACAAGGATCTTAGTGTGAAGATTTTGTCTGGGCATGATCTGTCAACTGGAGACTGTCTTAGTACCTGCTTCTCTTTGGTTCATTAGTGTTATTTTCCATCGCTCCTCTTTGGTTCATTACTATTATTTTCCATAGCTGTCCTTCAGTATTCTTCATCCAAATCTCATTTCCTCTTCCCACTCTCCTAACAGTGAATGATGCAGAAATAACCAAACCAGAGATCTGCTCTTATTTCTCAGTTGATGGGGGTACAGGCTCTTGACAGTCTGGCTATTTCTGTGTCTCAGCTGAAGAGGAAAAGTCCCAGCTGTTGCATGACTGTTGGGTAGGCAGTGACCTGTCTGTAGCTAGTAGCTGCTATTGACTAAATGAGTCCTAGTTGTTTAGTGAAATCATGGAAATATCTATAGGACGATTTAAATGGTTTTAGGTTTAATATGTCTTGATGATGAAGCAGGATGTGTCAGTGGTGAACAGGCAGAGAAGTAACCATGCCAGAACTGCTGCTTGGCATAGCTGACCACTAAACTGGTCATGTATCTGTACCAAAAAGAGTCATTCATAAGATGTACCAGATATATTATCTCTTTCCAGAAGTGTCCTTGACGAGAGTTCAGATTACTATCATTCTGATCCTTCTGGGTGTGATTGGGAATAATCACAAGTTGTAATGCTTTTCCTGATGAAGACTTTCTGAAACACCTCATGGGACTATTCTATTTTTATCTAAGTACTTCTTCGTTCTTGTCTGACAACTTTGTTCTGTTCTATACCTTTGCTGGAATGTCCAGGCTGTGACTGCTTGTCAAGATGGCTGCTGATAACATTATTGTCATGATGATAAAACTGTAAATATTCTGGAAAGAGTATAAATTTTCTCCATGGATGACATATCAGACATTGCAAAAATATGTGGTTCAGATGTGACCATCACTCAGATGGGCTGTTGGAATGCCCGAAGGTAACTGTAAGGATCCATGTATGTCTCCCTTGAAGAACTTGACATGTTCTTAAGACACCATAGGACGAAGTTTAAGGAAAATCAGTGTGGACGGCCAAGGAATTTGACCTCAAGGACAGAACTTGGAACTTTCTTAATGTGGACAATGGTTTGAGAATGAGAAATATTTGAGTTCTATCATCACTAATTTTACTCTTTAGAAAAGCGGCTATTCTCAATTATTATTTGATTTCTGTCCTACTACTTTAACCAGGTACATCTAAATTTCTCCCATGATAAGAATAAGAAAGAAAACTAATATATTCAGAATTGCCTATTCTTGTTTTACATTCACAATAATAAAATTAAATTGTTCATACAGCTTTTCAGACATTAGGTGTTATAAAGTGTTTTACAAAATAATGAATTAAGTGTTGGTAATGATGTGACCTGCAGGCAAACAGAAATTTTATTATGCTGCAACAATTGTTCACACACAGATTTAGAATTGCAACGTGATTTTATATTGAGAGCGTGAATGGAGAGAATACTGAGGTTATTCTGTCCTCAATTTTATAGTTCCAAACACTCTGAAAATTTTCATCTGAATAGACAAAGAAGTACGAAGCAGAAAGAACAGCTTATATAATGAAGGAATCATCGACGGCTACATTTTGCTGATGTAAGGAACCAGAGCCAGCTAACCTAAAACCTTTTTTGGCTTTATGATTTGGCAATATCCAAAAAGAGTATAGTCACAGAGATAAAATACTCAATGTACACTGTATGTGAACAATATGACCACCAAAGGAAGAAAGAAAGAGACATGTGTAGTTGCATGTAGAAAAAATCCCAAGTAACAGAAAATTGTTAGTCAAAGGGCACAATAAAGCACAAAGGACTGCAAATAGGAAGGATATGCAGCTGAATACACAAGAAATGTGAGTGACAAAATTGAAAGCAAGATAAGCAGTATCAGGAGCAGATAAGATCTTTTTATTCCTTTTGAGAGGAGTATTAAAGCAAAAGAGTATATAAGCAAAGGCAAGCAGAGAAGAAAGAAGAAATGTACTTTTTTTTCATTAACAAAGATTGCATTGAAAATAGCCATCAATGGTTATTGTATGGATCAACTTCATGGTATTGTACATTCACAATAGGATCTGAGTGTTAAAGACGAACAGTTTTGTGCATTTAATAACACTGATTAGTGATGTGTAAGAATTAAGCATAAGCATAACATGTGTATTTAACACATTAATTTAATAAGGTTCAGGTTTAGAGTTTCATTTTGAAATTTCAAACTGATCTGGTTTTTTAGTCTTCTAAATGCTTTCAGAAGAGGAATCTGATTCCTTAACTGCCTCATATGCATTAATGTTTTTCAATTGCTAATACAGCCCAGAATTTGTGACTGGTCTTCTTTGCTTCAGTAACACATAGAGTCATAGAATCATAGAATCACAGAATGTGGTGGGCTGGAAGGGACCTTTAAAGCTCATCTCGTCCAATGCCTTTGCAGTGAGCAAGGACATCAGGTTGCTCAGAGTCCCATCAAGCCCGACCTTGAATGCTTCCAGGGGTGGAGCCCCCACCACCCCTCTAGGAAAACTCTTCCAATGTTTCACCACCCTCATTGTAAAGAACTTCTTCCTGATATCCAGTCTAAATCCACCCTGCTCTAGTTTAAAATAACTGCCCCTTGTCCTGTCACTATACACCCTTGTAAACAGCTGATTCATGCTCAACTTGTTCACTACCAGGTCCCTCAGGTCTTTCTCTGCTTTCTTTCTGGTTGCCTCCGCCCTAGACTGGGACACAGTATTATAAGAGCCCAGGTGCTGGACTTCGGCTTGCCTTTGTTGAAATTATTGTTAGATCATTTATTTCAACCTGATCAGGTCAGACTGAATAGTAACCCTGTCCCCCGTCTTTAAAAAAGGGACAAAGGACAACCCGGGGAACTACAGACCAGTCAGCCTTACCTCTGTGCCAGGTAAAATCATGGAACAGATTCTCCTGGCAGCTGTACTAAGGCACATAAAAAATAATCAAGTGGTTGGTGACAGTCAATATGGCTTCACTAGGGGAAAGTCGTGCCTCACTAATTTAGTGGCCTTCT
>NW_009718597.1:0-1196 GCF_000703405.1 Apaloderma vittatum
GAATCACAGAAGGGTGGCGGAATCAGAGCAGGGTCGTGGAATCACAGAATTGAAGATAGAATCACAGAAGGGTGCTGGAATCACAGAAGGGTGGTGGAATCGTAGAATTGAAGAAAGAATCACAGAAGGGTGATGGAATCACAGAAGGGTGGTGGAATCACAAAAGAGTGCTGGAATCACAAAATTGAAGAAAGAATCACAGAATGATGGTGGAATCACAGAATTGGAGAAAGAATCACAGAAGGGTGGTGTAATCACAGAAGGTTGATGGAATCACAGAAGCGTTCTGGAATCACAGAAGGGTGCTGGAATCACAGAAGGATGCTGGAAACACAGAAGGGTGATGGAATCACAGAAGCGTTCTGGAATCACAGAAGGGTGCTGGAATCACAGAAGGATGCTGGAAACACAGAAGGGTGCTGGAATCACAGAAGGGTGGCGGAATCACAGAAGGGTGCTGGAATCACAGAAAGGTGGCGGAATCAGAGAACTGAAGAAAGAATATCAGAAGGGTGGTGGAATCACAGAATTGAAAGAATCACAGATGTATGCTGGAAACACAGAAAGGTGCTGGAAGAATAGAAGGGTGCTGGAAGCACAGAGGGTGTGGAATCACAGCAGGATGGTGGAATCACAGAAGGGTGCTGGAATCACAGAATGGTGCAGGAATCACGGAAGGGTGTTGGAATCACAGAAGGGTGCTGGAATCACAGAATGGTGCTGGAATCCCAGAAGGGTGGTGGAATCACAAGAGGGTGCTGGAATCACAGTAGGGTGGCAGAATCACAGAAGGGTGGTGGAATCACAGAAGGGTGGTGGAATCACACAAGGATGCTGGAATCACAGAAGTGTGCTGGAATCACAGAAGGGTGGCGGAATCACGGAGGGGTACTAGAATCACAGAATTGAAGAAGGAATCACAGAAGGGTGGTGGAATCACAGAAGGGTTCTGGAATCACAATAGGGTGGCGGAATCACAAAAGCGTGGCGGAATCATAGAATATGATTCCTTCTTCGAGGGTGGTGGAATCACAGAAGGATGCTGGAATCACAGAAAGGTGCTGGAATCACGGAAGGGCGCTGGAATCACAGAATTGAAGAAGGAATCACAGAGGGTGGTGGAATCACAGAAGGGTAAAGAATCACAGAAGGGTGCTGGAAACATAGAATTGAAGAAAGAATCATAGAAGGGTGGC
>NW_009718598.1:0-12475 GCF_000703405.1 Apaloderma vittatum
TGGGCAGGAGACCCTTGCAAATGATGAAACAGGGTGGAAAGGGTCCCGGTTGCAAAATACGCACATATGTGCTGAGGGGGTGACGCACAGGAGAAGCTCTCCTGCCCTGTGTGGAGAACCAGCACAAGTGAGACCCCTTCTGAAGCGCTGACCCAGCAACAGGCAGGGCAGTGGTCCTGCTGCAGCCACAGATCGGCGGGGGGGGCGACTTCCCGGCTGGGGGGCGGGGGGCGCTGACTGGAGAGCTGTGGTCCCAGAGCCATAGAATGTGTTGGGTTGGAAAGGATGTTTAAAGGTCATCTGGTCCAACTCCCCTGCAGGGAGCAGGGACATCTCTAACTAGATCAGGTTGCTCAGAGCCCCATCCAGCCTCATCTTCAGTGTCTCCAGCAATGTGGAAACCTGTTCCGGTGTCTGGCCACCCTCATAATAAAGAAATTCTTCCTAATGTCTAACCTAAATCTGCCCTGCTCCAGTTTAAAACCATTGCCGTTGTCCTATCGCTACATTTCCTTGTAAACAGTTCCACCACAGCTTTCCTCTTGGCCCCCTTCAGGTACTGGAAGGTTGCTATAAGATCTCCCTGGAGCCTCTCCTTCTCCACGCTGAACAACTGTAACTCTTTCAGCCTGTCCTTGTAGGAGAAATGCTTCAGCCCTTTGATCATGTTTGTGTTCCTCCTTTGCAGGGATCCAGGCTCTTTGGAAGGACAGGCTGGCATGGTGAGGAGGAAGAGCTGCCCTTTATGTGAGAGAGAGCAACAGGGATCTGTACAGAGCTATGCCTGGGGATTGATGATGACCTAGCTGAGAACCTTCAGACATCTGGAAGAAGCCTTAAGTTTGCAGATCCTAGTCCTCGTGGGGATGTTAACCACCCTGTTTTCTGCCGAAGGGGCAGTACAGTAGGGCACAAGCAATCCAGGAAGTTTTTGGAGTTCTTTGATAGTCACTTCCTGACATGAGTGATTGAGGAGCTGATGAAGGAAGGTGCTTTGCTGGATCTACTTACAGACAAGGAAGAACTATTCAGGGATGTGAAGACAAGTTGCAGCTTTGGCAGCAGTCACCCTGAGATGGTTGAGTTTAAGATCCTGCAAGGAGGGAGCAGGGAAGAAAGCAGGAACTCAAGCCTGGCCTTCAGGAGAGCAGGAAAACACACTTTGACCTTTTCAAGAAGAGTGGAGGAAGCTTGGCTTTCAAGAGATTTTGGCCTGTTTGGAAGAATCTTGAGTATCTCTAAGAATGGAGGCTCCACAATGTACCCGGAGGATCTGTGCCCACGCTTGGTACCTCACAGAAACAAAGTGTTTCCTGATGTTCAGACAGAGACTTCTTTGTTTCAGTTTGTGCCCATTGTCTCTTGTTCTGTCATTGGGCACCACTGAAAAGAACCTTGTTCCATGTTCTTTACACCCTTCCTTTAGGTATATAAAATGATGAGCCTTCTGCAGGCGGAAATATCCCAGCTTTCTCAGCCTTTCCTTGTAGGAGAGATGCTCCAGTCTCTTAATCGTACTCATCTTTGTAGCCCTTTTCTGGGCTATCTCCAGTATGCCTATGTCTCCCTTGTACTGAGGAGCACAGAACTGGGCTCCTCAGAGTTCTCTAGGTGTAACCTCAAGAGAGCTTAATAAAAGAGGAGGATCACCTCGCTCAATCTGCTGGCAATGCTTTCCTTAATGCAGCCCAGGATATCATTTGCTGCAAGGGCTCATTGCTGGCTCATGTTCAACCTGGTGTCCACCAGAACCCTCAGGTCTTTTTCTGCTAAGCTGCTTTCCAGCTGGGTGGCCCACAGCACACACTGGTGTATGGGGTTGTTTTTCCCCAGGTGCAGGATTTCTCCTCGCTGAACTGCATTAAGTTCCTGTCATCCCATTTCTCCAGCCTATTGAGGTCTCTCTAGATGGCAGCATGACCATGACATATCAGCCAATTGTTCCAGTTTAGTATTGTCCACAGACTTGCAGAGGGTACACTCTGCCCCATCATCCAGATCCTTAATGAAGATGTTGAACCCAGTATTGATCCCTAGGGTACACCAGTAGTCACTGTCTTCCAAACAGACCTTGCACCTCTGACCACCACCCAGTGGGCCCAGCCATACAAACAATTTTCAGTCCACCTCACTGTCTGCTCATCCAGCCCATCCACACCTTCTCAGTCCAAGGCAGGGTTATACCTGAAGCAAGGAAGGGTGTAGAAAGCTGGTTGTTTTTTAGGGAGCATCTTCTCCATGCTTAAGATTCATCCATCTGGATGAGTTTTCAAGCAAAGGTGGCAGGAGACCTGCATGGATGAGGAAGGAGCTCCTTACTAAATTTAAATAGAAAATAGAAAATTATCAGAAAGTAGAACCAGGGATGGTGCTGACCCAGGAGGAATATGACCCAGGAGGAATAAAGAGACACTGTCTGAGCATGCAAGGATGGAGTTAGGAAAACCAAAAACTGTCTGAGGTCGAATCTGACAAGGGGCATGAAGGGTGACAAGAAGGACTTCTACAAGTCTATCAACAGCAAAATAAAGACTAGGGAAAATGTGGGCCAGGAACTTGGTGACAAAGAACACTAAAAGGTACTCAAGGTACTTAATGCCTTCTTCACCTCAGTCCTCACAGATAAGTTTGGACAGCATGAATCTCAGGTCTCTGATACATGGGAAAATCTGACACAAGAAAAACTTCCCCTTGGTGAAGGAGGATCAAGATAGGGGACGTTTATACTAACTGGACATATACAAGTCCATGTGCCCTGGTGGGATGTACCCATGAGTGCAGAGGGAGCTGGTGTTGGTGTTCATATCATTGTCAGGTCACTCTCCATCGTATTTGAAATGCCATGTCAAATCTGTGGAGATTCCTGATAGCTGGAAGGAAGCAGATGTCACCTCAGCCTTCCAGAAGTGCAGGAGTGACCCTGGAAAGTAAAGACTTCATCTCAATTCCTGGGAAACTCATGAAACAACTAACCATGGAACCATTTCCCATTTCCAGAAACATGAAGGAAGAGAGGATGATTAGGAGTACTTGACACATATCTATAATGAAGAAATCATGCCTGACCAACCTGATGGCCTTCTATGATGAAATGTCTACCTTGGAAGACAAGGGGAATGCAGTGGATGTTGTTTATCTTGAGTTTTTAGGTTTCTTACTGTGCTACCATTCAGAGGAACCTCAACAGGCTGGAGAAACAAGCCATCATGAAGTTCAACGAAAAGAAAGGCAAAGTGATTTTGAGAAATAACTGCAGGCACCAGTACATGCTGGCAGCCAACCAGCTGGAAAACAGCTTTGAAAAGCAGGCCCGGAGGGTCCTGGTGCACAAATGCTTGACCATGAGCCAGCTATGCACCCTCACAGCAAAGAAGGCCAACGGTGTCCTGGGCAGTATTGATGAGAACATTACAAGGAGGCTGACTGCTGCCTTCTGCTCAGCACTGGTGAGATACATCTGGGTCCTGTGTCCAGTGCTGGGCTCCCCAGTACAAGAGATGCATGGACATACTGGAGTATACCCAGCACAAAGATGATTAAATGCTTAGATCGCTTAACTATGTGAGGAGATACTGAGAGAGCTGTGACTATTAATCCTGAAGAAGAGAAGGCTCAGGGATATCTTATCAATGCGTATAAATTTCTGATTTGTGCAGTAGAAAAGACAGAGCCAAACTCTTCTCAGTGGTATCCAGTGGATAAGAGGCAGTGGGCAGATATTAAAATATTGTAAATTCCATTTAAACATAGTATTTTTTTTTCATTACTTTATTTTGTTTTTACTTTGAGTGTGATGAAATACTAGAACAGGGTGCCCAGAGAGGCTCTGGAGTCTCTGTCCTTGGAGATACTCAAGACATGTCTGGAAATGGCCTCTAGCAATCTGCTGTATTTGACTCTCCACTGAGGAGGGACTAGGTGATCTACAGAGGTGTCTTCCAACTTCTGTGATACCATGATTCTGTGACACTCAGCAGTTTTCATACCCCAAGTAAATTACCACAATGAATAAACAAGAAAGGGAGAAATAAAGCCGCCAGTATGAGTGCAACACTGTATGGGTACAATCAATATTCATCAAATAGAAAAAGCAAAAAATCAATAAGGTAAAAATTAAAGAGTAAAAGAAAAAGAAATCTTCTCTTTCAATAAACAGGCACAACTGATCTCCACTGCCACAGACCACGGAGTCTTTCTCATTCTATGCGTTCTTTCAGCTAACGAATCCTCATACACAGCAGGAGAGTTGGGGCTGCAGAGACGATCATTTCATAGTTGTTACAGAATCACAGAATAGGCAAGTTGCTTTCAAAACCTTACATTGTCTCCATATAGTGAATTTCCCTTTATATATATACTATGCTCCTAGATACACAAATGCATATCTATATATAAATACACATACATATACATATATGTGCATACCCTCCTGGAAAGTGTAAATGTGTCCTCAGAGCTGAACAATGGATATTGATAAATTGCCATTGCTCTCTCTGGGAGAACAAACATCTGGGAAATCATCAGGAAAAGCTAAGACAGATATTTTAGCGTTAGTATGTACTTCACAATTTTTTATTAATACAAATAATCTTAATGAAGTTCAGGACTTGTCTTTTCACAAGGTGAATTCCAGCTTTCCCTTGCATGTTTGGAAGGATGTTAAACACTGAGAGATTTCACAAAGAAAAGGGGAGTGGTGTGGAGTTGTCATTGTCCATGGCTCTGGTGCCCTTCCAGCTGCCTCTAGGGCCATGACAGGGTATAGAGATGGCGTGTGATGTGGAGCTCCTTTTGTCCACAGCTGTCGGACCCTCCAGCCCCCCCGTAGGAGAGAATGGAGCTATGTGTTTCCTTAAACTTAGGTTGATGTCCTTGTACAAGTTGCAACATTCTCCAGATGAATGGTGGAGGAAGGAGAGAACCGGAGAGTGCCATGATCTGATTGTGTCTCTGTCTGGTGTTGTGGCTGTCAAAGACAGGAGAAACAACAAATGAAGCAGCCGCTCTCTGTCACCATGGACAGTCCCTTCCTGCCTGCCCGGGGCTCTCTCCCCATGCCATATCTCACTGATATCCTGAAGACATTCATCCTCGGCCAATCACGTCACCAGCCCTGCACTAACAGGGACGACCACCAGCATATGACATGGCCATGATAGCACCAGGACAGGTGCCCAGAGTTAGTGCTACATCAGCGTGACATGGCTATTATCTTCCACCATTCAAGCAAGAAGAAACAAATAAAAACAAAAATCAGAACAAACCCAGACCAACAACTAGTGATGCTGGGTAGGGAAATTAAATAGCAGCAATTTAAAGAACAGCAGCTCAGCAAAGGTTACAGAGAATTGAAGGCTGCAGGTCTTACCCACTACCCAGTTTTAATTTTTTTTTGGTGGTAATTCTTGCTGAGATATATGAATATGCAGGTTCATTCTGGGAGAAAAATGTTTGTTGAATTGACTAGAGGTAATATTTCACACCTTTGGAATGTCCAGTGCCAGACCCTAAACCCATGAGTGTCTGACATGTTTCAGGAAGTTTCAGTGTGAACTGCAAGTCTTTGTGTCTTTCTTTCCCCAAAATGAACTGAAGATTTTGCCAGGGACTGTCATGGTTCAGTTGAGCACTAAAACAAAATCCATAAATTAGCTTCCTTCTCCTTGGTGAACCACAGACAATTACACCCTCTTTAACTGACAGGACCAGAGGCAGCAGGCACAGGCTGGAACACTGGAGGTACTGTCTAAACATCAGGAAACCCTGTTACTGTGAGAGTGACCCAGCACTAGCACAGGTTGCCCAGTGAGGTTGTGGAGTCTCTATGCTTGGAGGTAGTCAAAAGTCCTCTGGATATGGTTCAGGGCAACTGGCTCAGGGTGACCCTGCTTGAGAAGGGGGGTTGGACCAGATGACCTCCAACCCTCAACCAAGCTGTGATTCTGTGATATATATGTAGAGAGTAAAGCAACAGAAACTTTCCATTTTGAGTCTCTGTATAATTTCCTCAAACTTTTATCAGTTTACACTAAAAATTTTTATGCTTTGACCTAAGAAGGAGAATAATTTTTAAAGGATTTAAGTTATTTGTGAACCCATTGTTATGCAAATATTACTGGAGCGCAGTGACTTTTTTTGAGAGAGGGAAGAAGTAGTGGTAAGAAAATTTTAGCAGTCTTTTTCATCATCATTAACTTCCACATTTTACTTTTACCAGGCTGTGGCAGCAATGCTAGCACAGTCTGCAGAGGAGTGACTTTTTGGGATTCAGGGAGATAGTGAGTAGGGCAGAGGTTTGATTCCCTAAACAACAGCAGGGAATCAGGTACCCCAACAAGTAGGAGCTGGAGGTAGTGTGCAGTGGGAGGGACTGGAGCATGGTTTTGGGTGCTCCTGCTCATCCTGGATTTCAGCTTAGAGGAACCTGCTACACTCCCACCACGTGGATCATGCCAAGGAGTCAGGGTACGTCGTCTGCTTTTGCAGTGCAAGTGGGTCTGTTCCTCACTCCAACTCACACATTTAAGCAGTTCTCACAGTCTTTTCACTGAGAAGTTCTTGGTGCTGGAAAACATGACCTTCTCTTTTGACGAAAAGTTGGTCACAGTGCCAGAGCTTCTCCTTGTGCTGGCTCTGTGTGCTCTTTGCCAAAAAGTGCCCAAATAATAAGCCACTAAAACACTCTGGCTTGTTCATGATCTTTTAAAATATTCTGAGTCTGACAGCTGAAGTTTCTGTCTCTCTTGGGGATGAACCTACTCCTGATGTGCTCCAGGATTGACTCTGGATCATCCCTGCCCTGCAACCACCCAACATTTCTGAGTCTGAATAAGACTTTCCTGAGAGCAGGGCCTACAGTGCCCTTGGGCACAGGAGGGGTGTTGCAGAGTTAGGGCTAGGAAAGGGAAGATAAGGAAATGAAAGTAGTAAGAGAATAAGGTGAGGAGCAAAACTGAGAACCAGAGCTTGGATGAAAGATGCATGCGGTGATGAAGGAGCAGTGGTTGCTCAAAGGCAGAAGCAAGGGCAGGAAGAGGCAAATGACAGAACACAGGTCAGAGCTACAGAAACTCAGAGAGGTAATGCCAAAACCCCAGGTAACAGTGACAGGGGTTTATAAGCAGTATATACCCTTGTCCATATCCTGCAGTGGTGTGGTGTTTTGACCCTGGCTCGATGCCTGGTGCCCACCAAAGCTACTCTATCATTCCCTTCCTCAGCAGGACAGAGAAGAGGCTATATAATAAAAGGCTCATGCGTCAAGATAAAGACAGTCTGCCCCTTGCTCTATGCATTCTTGTTATGAGTTTTTCTTCCTTTTCCCTAACTAAACCAGCTGGGAAAAGCTTTCTTCTTTATTTGAACTGGGGAGTCAGAAGGGAATGATTTTTTTGCTAGCCATATTGTTCTTTTATGTGCTAGTGGCACATGAAATTGGAAATCTTATGCACCATAAGACAGCAGGCCATATAGCCTCAGGTGAACATACAGCCACCACTGTGAGTCTATGTATTGATTTTATTACTGTGCTGTCTTGAAGAGCTGATCTTGTATCTGTAAGCTGCCAGGCTTGGGTGATAATGGCTTGAACTTTGTGGGATTCTTACTAAAATCTTGTGGCACTCAGAATGTCTTTTTGCATTTAATTGATATTTTGTCAATTTTTTTTTCTCATCAAATGTCACTGATTTGTCTTATTGAATTGGCTACTGATGCAATTTCACAGTTGCAGATACAAAAATAAATATCTGGTGCTGTCTTCTGTAATCTGTGTGTATTGAGACCTCTCATATGTGATAGCACACATCATGGATAGCGGTGAAAGTTTCCTTGGCCTGTCTATACTGATAAATATAACAAGGCCAGAGACCACTGTCTGGCCCAAAGGCCAAGCAGGATAAATTGACTGCATTCACACTACAGAGTCATAGAATCATAGAATCATAGAATGGCCTAGGCTGGAAGGGACCTTAGAGATCATTTAATCCAACCTCCCTGTCATGGGCAGGGACGCCACCTCTCAACTAGATCAGGCCACACATGGGGACCAAACAGGAACCTAGGGCCCAAGGGTCCTGGCAGTGTACTCTAGCCCCTGTAACTTTCCTGGACTTTTTAAAAAAAATTAAATTATTTTTAATTTCTTTTTTTTTTTGCTTGTAGGATCTGAGATGACATGAAGACTGCTGTCTAACAGAGTGATGTTTTCATAGCGTGAAGCTGTGGGCATCTGTTCCATGGAGTGTTTTGTGGCAAGAGGAGTGTTTGAGGCTACAGTGCTGACTGCTGCAAAGTTAAGAGTGTGTAGGGTGGGGGACACCCAAACCACTGCATTCTTCTCCAAGTGGCCTTTTGGAAATGGTCTTGGCATATGTTACCCCCTGAACCATGCCCAGGCATTGTCTTGGAGAATTCTAACTGGGACAGGCGAAAATCTTGCCAGGGAGTATGCTAACAATTATGCACTACAGAAGACCAGCAGTCGCGTCCAGTGCTCCAATTCACTGCCTGGCATTTTTATTTATCAGCATAGATATAACCTGTGTTTTAAAGTGTTTCTCTGAGAAATATTATGGGGTTAGGTAATAAAGAATTCTCTTAACTCTAATTCTTCCCAGTCCCCCCCAGCTTTTGTATGAAGCTTTCTAATTTTTGTATTGTTTTCTGTAATGCAATGTCAGCATTGCCACTTCAGCTCAAACCAGTAGTGTACTTGCTCTGTGCTAATGGGTATTATTATGTTGCCCTTTTTTCGCTTGAACAATTCAACTGTCCTTGCTGTTTGGAAGGGTTTCTCCAGATCTGTCTCCCTCAAGGATGCCTCCTGCAAACTGGACTCTTTTGTCACAGCGACAATCCTGAGTTCAATTATGCGTCTTTAATGTCTGTAGAGTTATACATTTTTTTCGGTTCTGAATGTGTTCTGTCTTTATTCACATTTTCAAATTTCTGGGTACAATCAAACAAATCAACAAAGCAAAGCAAAAATATCTCAGTGTTTCTCTATTCTTATCTAGTTGTGATATGGCTTTTTGAAATGCAAATAGAAGATAGTTAGACCTCAGACTGCTCCTAGCTGTTATTATAAGTAAGGGTCTTCATAGGATAGCTGGGATTACTAGGTTTACTACAACTAACAAATACAGTTTTTTATCATTTTTTTATCATTTTAATGATGAGGTACAAAAATCTGAAGGTATTTTGCAAGAAATGCAGAATCGACAACTGTTACAATCACAATAATACAGTAGTGCCTTTATCTACTGATAAAAGGTCAATGCAGATTTAAGTAAATAGAGTTTGCCACCTTTGTACACAAATATGTAATATTTTACATAATTAAGCAAAGTGTTGGAAGACTTCCAGCTTAAAAAAATACTATGAAAATCATTTATGAAGGATGGTTGTTCTGAAGGTAAAGTATAGCAGTTATTGATGATATGACCTTTTTTATAAAATTAGTATGAATTTGTAAGAACATACATATAAGTTAAGGTTTACAGCATTGATTTTTTTCTGTTCTGCATGTATATGTCTTCTACAACTTTGACAATCATTTTTCCTTTCTTTTTCCCTAAAATAGTGCTGTTACCTCAATAAAAGGGGAAAATCTGTAGATATCTGCATAGGTAGTAAGAATGAGATCCAGAGATAAGACTTGGTAAATAACGATCCTGTGATCCAATGCAGCAAGTTGGTTCAGTAAGAAATTGATTAGTCACTATTTTCTGTAGTCTCCTTCTGTCTGGGGTTATGAAAAATCTTGCTCAGTTGTTCCATGCTTCAGGCATTATTTACAACAGCAATGTCATTTTCATATCTCTTCTTTTTCTACAGGTAGGATAGTTAAAAAACAATTGCTTTAATTTCACGTTTTTCCTGTGGCTTTCTGCTACTTTTCTCCTAGGTTTTTTTGCCTATTCAAAATAATGAGAAAAGTCGCTATTTTGCTTAAAACTGCAAGAAGCTTTCTGGCACTTTTTACTTGCCTTCTTATTATAGAGCCTTGGGCTCAAGGGCTAATTTTTGACCATGACAAGGAAAATCCTGCTTTTTACTGTAATAAAGCCTAAGATTATCTTAGAAACTCGTGACTCTGGGGATTTAGTCTTTAAGACTAAGCACTGATTATTACTAGAACTCAAGATAAAAACAATCCTGCTGATTTGGAAGCAACGCTGCCATTCTAGAGCTACAGAAATAAGCCCAGTAAGATGAATAATAGCTAGCAGGAATTATTATGGTTTTTGCATATATAGAATTATTTAGTATCTCTTCTGAAATGTCTTCATCTGCATGAAAGAAACTGCAATTAATATTTCAGAAAACTTCACAGATAAGCCCCCTTGCTTGCCTACCCACACTAATTGTGTTTTCCTTATCCTGTATCATCTTTTTATGTTTCATTGACTTGCTCCAAGCCTGTCCTTACATATCAGGCTTTTCTGTTTCAGCATATTCCGTTATTCTGCCCACCACAGAGGCTGAGCTTGAGAAACAGCTAAATGTGCATCCTTCTGATGTCGAATGTAAATCGGAACAGTCTTGCCTCGTTTACTCTTAACAAGTCTTGACAGTGTCCCTTTCTAAAAAGACAAGGTTTTCTTATTAAATGTGCTTGGGAAAAACTTGTTTTGAGTGACAGCAGTGACAATACCCCTAAGGGATTGTGCATCATACTGTGATGGCACTATTTCCTTCTCTTCACACAGAACAGGAGCAGTGTGTGTTTGGGCACCTGGATGGATGCTCCCTTCTTTCCAAATAGCTTAAGTGTTTTTGTTTCCTTTTGTTTTTTTTTCTTCTGTTCCTCTGGGTTTCTAGAAAAACACAAAGGCTGCTTTGGAAAGATTGTTGTGAGATGCTAGAAAAAGTGTAACTAAGATACTTCTGTCACCTGCACATTTTTTTTTTCTCCTTTAATTAGAGCAAGATTTCTGCTGGTGCAGGTTTATCTTTTGTAATACACATTGGCCAGTTACTTACACTTGCAATGCATTCTATCGATACATCACCATCAAAGGTGACACCTGTGTGAAGCTGTCACAATAAATACAGCAATAATTTCATTATTGTCTCTGTTGTGTTCAGGGCTGCAACATCTCAACTTCTGAAAAAACATCAAACATGAAATGCCTTATGACTAATAAAAACACTGCATACAGCATTTGTATGTGGATACCTTACATGTATATGCTGCACAGACGTGTATTTATCGTAACATGCTGTACTTATGATGAAAGTTCTGTCAGCGTTTCTACTAAAAGCATAATTTTCAGGATTTATTACAGAGCTATAGGGTAAGATCCCAGATATAGTTTGGCAAATGAGGCCTCAACCTGGGCAGCAAATTGTTCTGCAGATTTATTTTTCAAATAATTGCTTCATAGTGTATACAAACACAAACAGATGTTTGCAAAGTTTTTATTTGTGCTGATACAATTAAAAACCAGCACAGATTTAAGAAGTTTTCCTCAGAGAAGTGCCCAGGTTAAAAAAAAAAACCAAAACACAAAAACACAAAAGAAGAAAATAAAAAATAACTGCTCATCTTGCCCCGCATAGTCTATTCCTTTTCAATGTTTCAGTTTGTTTTTTTTTTTATGATAGTTGAGAAAATATCATGGCTACCATTCTCTCCATTGGAAGAGCATGGAACCCTGTTTGAACCTTCCAGGGGACAAAGAACATGCACTGGCTGAATCGCTGCAAGCCTTAGTGATGCCAGGGTTGTATGAGTGATCTGGTTTCACAACATCTCAACATCTTGCAGACATTGCAGGGAATATGACCTGTTGCTGTTGAAACATCTATTTATATGCACAGATTCTGTTTTATTCTGGTGTTCCCATAGCTGGTGGAAAGGACTGTAAGTCATGGAGGAGTTTTGCCCAATAGGAGAACTTTTCTCTGATGAAATCTAGATGAAGATTTTTCTAAAAAATGCTACACTTTCAGCTCAGAGCAAGTGGAAAAATATAGAGAACAGTTTTCTGAGTAGTAGCTATGCCATGGTGGGACAGTTCAGCCCTGCTTTCCACTGAGATGAACTAACTGAAATCTGCTCTCACTGCAGGGCAGATGAGCTCCATTGTGTCCCCTTTAATCCTGGATTTGGAGGTGTGCAAAACCAAGGACCTATTGAAGGACACCTGGTTCTTCATGGTTTCTTGTATGTTTTGAGGGAGAGGAAGGTTTAACCTAGTGGGAAGGACATCTCTGAACTTGGTATTTGGTTCAATACAATGAGTTGCATATGCATTTGGGTGAGAAAGAAGTATCCAGATGCTTTCAGGCTTTTCAGGCATGGTTTAGGAGGTTAGGCAGAACCAGAAGCTCTTGATGTCAAATTGCATACAAAGAGCTTGTCTGATTGCAGAACCACTGAAGGAAATTATCCAAACTGTCACAGAATCATAGAATCATAAAATTGTCAGGGTTGGAAGGGACCTTAAAGATCATCTAGTTCCAACTC
>NW_009718598.1:12526-13679 GCF_000703405.1 Apaloderma vittatum
CCGAGCTTGGCCTTAAAACCTTCCAGGGATGGGGCTTCCACCACCTCTCTGGGCAACCTGTGCCAGTGTCTCACCACCCTCATGGTGAAGAACTTCTTCCTAACATCCAGTCTGAACCGATCCATCTCTAGCTTAAATCCATTCCCCCTAGTCCTATCACTACTCAACATCCTAAAAAGCCCCTCACCAGCTTTCTTGTGGGCTTCCTTAAGATACTGGAAGGCTGCAATAAGGTCTCCTTGGAGCCGCCTTCTCTCCAGACTGAACGGCCTCAACTCAAGTCTTCATAGGAGAGGTGCTCCAACCCTCTGATCATCCTCATGGCCCTTCTCTGGACACACTCCAGCACATCATAGAATCATCGAATCATAGATTGGCCTAGGCTGGAAGAGACCTTAGAGATCACTTTAATCCAGCCTCCCTGTCGCCAGGGATGCCACCTCTCGACTAGATCAGGCAACACATGGGAACCGAATGGGAATCGAACCCGTGACCTTGGCATTGCTAGCGCCATGCTCAACTGACTGAGCTAACCGACCCACCTAAACAATGGCAGACTGCCCCATGCAGCGCCTCACTTGGATGTGTCTGCAGTCTTGGAAGCTTCTCCTACAAATGGACCTTGAGCTTGCTTGGAGGTTCTAGCAGGGGAGCGCAGCTACCGTATACCCTTGAACAATGAACGGTACACGCCTCTATTGGGGAAGGTCATCCTCTTTGACCGAGCGCGCAGCTTCGGGTGGGACGCACGTGGAGCAGTGAGGGACACCCACCTAGGCAGCCAGATCAGCCAAATCAACACTGGCGATCAATGTCACGATCAAGGGGGTGACAGATGTTGCAGCCAGATCGCCCTCACATCCGAATATCTGTGTCTTTCTTGTGCTGTGGTCTCCAGAACCAGACGCAGTACTCTAGATGGAATCTTTCAAGAGTGGAGTAGAGGGGGAGAATCACCTCCCTCGACCTGCTGGCCACGCATCTCTTGATACAGCCCAGGACATGATTGGCTTTCTGAGCTGCAAGTGCCACTGACGGCTCATGTTGAGCTTCTCATCTACCAGTGCTCCCAAGTCCTTTTTCTTCAGGGCTGCTCTCAAGCTAATCACTGCCCAGCCTATATCGGTGCTTGGGATTGCCCCGACCCAAACGC
>NW_009718598.1:13750-34011 GCF_000703405.1 Apaloderma vittatum
TTGAACTTCATGAGGTTGGCCTGTGCCCACTTCTCCAGCCTGTCAACGTCCCTCTGGATGGCATCTCTACCCTCCAGTGTGTCGGCCGCCTCACACAGCTTGGTGTCATTGGCAAACTTGCTGAGAGTGCACTCAATGCCACTGTCCATGTTGCTGATGAAGATGATCTGACAAAGATGACTTTAAGGACAGACAAAAACATGGCAAGGTCGCAACAGGAAGTCCGAATAAACCATTCAGTAGAAGACTGTAGGGCAACTTGTGATGGTTTTATTCTCACTTATTTTTATTTCTTGCAGAGTTAGGCAGATGGTTGATTTTGGAGATTATTTACTAAATTAAAAAGAAAAAAATCAATTGCAGTTAAGTTATAGATACACCAAAATGACACTTGATGCCCAGAGATGCTGTAAATGCCCCATCCCTCAAATTGTTCAAAGTTAAATTAGATGAGGCTTTGAGCAACCTTATCTAGTGAAAGATGTCCTTTTCCATGGCAGAGGGGGTTGGACTAGATGATCTTCAAAAATCGCTTGCAGTCCAAACTATTCTATAATACTAAAATGAAGAAATCCAGAATTTTCACTTTCAACTGATGAAAATGAAAGATTTTGCTAATTGAATCTCTTAGTGAGACAAAAAAAGAAGTTAAACTCAATACTTATTGAAGAATCATATTAAATTTCAAACATCTTTGTTTCAGCAAAGAAAAAAGAGTTCCACTTGAAACATTCTAGTGGAGTAAATATCATTAGGTTCCTACTTAGCGGAGTTGAAGTTTGAACCCAGTGAGCTCTAACCAAATATAAATTTTCTCTTCAAAAAAGTCTAGAAAGGAAAAAGGCAATAGAAATGAGTTGTAAAAGATAATTCAAAACTAAAAGTGGCTATTCTAAGGCTGATCTAAAAGTATTGTCAAGATTTCTATCCTCTTTACTTACAATTATCTGTATACAAAGATCCATAATATCAGAGAGGTCGTATTTTAAACTAGAGTTGTACGTAAACAAAGACTTTTGAGACTGGCATATTATTGTCACTTTTGGTACTGATGACAACTGATGGTTTATCAAGTGATAAATCCATAGTCCAACTGCAGCCAGGGTTTTGTAGAATGTCTATCTGATGAACACTTCAAATACTAGAGGATATACACACTCAAAAAGTTTTTTAAAAAATCTCACAGATCAGCCTTCATATAGCTACACTCTATATACATGTAATAATAGAATATTTTAAGATTCAATGTATATAGTTTATACTGAGTTTCCTTCATGCCGTCTAATGTACCGAAAAACTCTCTTCATTAAGGTTTAATTGAAAAGAAGGATGAAAGACACTGATCCCCTCTTGTATTATGGGATTATTTGAATGGATGGTTTTCCTGTCATGTACCCTGAGAAATCTGGAAGGACAAATGCCCTTTAACTAAAATCAACGCCACGGATTTGCTCTGATTAGAAGAACAAACACAGCACATCTATGAGAACTTATCTACGTTCTCAAGATTGTAATGAAAATTACTAATGTTTACTTTGAAACTGGAGCCAAGAACAAAGCCACAAACACACGCACATTATTTATCTATACAATATAGATGTTTGTAGGGAATGATTCATGGTGATTAGCTTCCTTATTCCAAGTTAGGAACTTGAGATCTGCTATATTCATTTATGCAATCATTATGAGCTGAGAAGGGATAAAACTATGCTGACATTGAAAGCTGACCTTTCAGTTATTTTCATCAAATCTGAATCATCAGTTTGTCAGACATGGTACGTGAACCAGTTCCCTTCTGTCTACACTAAGGTGCAGAAAGCCTTCAGTTTGGAAAAGTTAAGGTGAATAAAGGTTATCAGATCTGTTTATCTGATTGTAGCCAAGAAAATTGCTGAAAGCAAGCAAATATGCTGCAGGCACATTGGTGATTTTTCATAATGCCATCGAGTAGAACCTTGAAATTTGGTGCAGTCATAGATCATGGACCTGAGTGTGCGCACACACACCCATAAAGAAAAAGAAATTAAAAAGTGCAGATTGTAATGACAATATTTCCTCACAGGGGGCAGCCAATGATTGAGGACTTTGTTTTGTTTACCGTTTCATCATTTTAGTCTTTCATCTTCTCTTATTTTGGAATCTAGTGTTTCCTTATCGTTATACATTTATTTATTTATACTTGAGCAGTATAAAGACACACATAGAAAAGCCCTAGATGCCCATAAAATTAATTAGATTTACAATTCCAAATGATGGCCACCACACAGCATAGCAATAATCCCATAGAGAGAACAAATTAACTCAGCTAGCCAATAAATCAGAACAAGAGAACTGTGTTTTCTTTTTCACCTCCAAGGAATAGAATCTGAACTTGCCCAAATGCTTTATCAAATAAATGACTGTTCTAGGATGTTCAGAAGGTCATGATGTTTAACTGGGTAAGGATTTTTATTTTTTGGTTTTATTTTCCCCATTAAACACATTCTTATTTTTTGTGAGTGTTATGTGCCCCGGTAGATATGACATTGTCAGCCATCAAGACTGAAAGTTCTCTGTTTCCACTACTTCTATTTATCGTGTTCCAGTCAAGAAAATAGCCATATATTTATATTTATATTTAAAAATTACAATTGTGCTAATGTTACCTGTTAACCTCTAGAAGAAAATGGATGATGAGTAACTGCATATTGCAGCTGGGAATGAGTGACCAAGGGCTAATATTCTGTGGCAAAACACAGCACAATTTTTTTTTTCTCAATCTCTAATAATAAAGTCTTGTCATATTGCCAGATAAGCTCTGGAATGAAAAGACCACCGTTTGCTTTATTCAGCTAAGAAACAGGGCCCTGATCTGGTTGGCCTCTAGATCTCAGATTTACCCCATCTCGTTTTAGGATCTAAATGTCCTGCAGCTTTTGAAAGAACAATGCCCTCCTGACGTGATGTCCCCTTCCATTTCACTCTCTCTAACGTAGAGTAGATGGCAAGAGATAGATATCCCTAGGATACAATTCAGGCTTAATATGTGACCAAATACCAAGGTTTTAGTCAATTTCTATATTACACTAGGTGCTGGGAGTTAGGGAGAAGAGTCTTGGCTTTCTTCAAAATATATGCCCCAGAAAGTAGCCAGCCATGTAACCAGTTTAAAATTTTTCATGCTGGGTTAAGACCTGATGGAATTACTCTGTCTTTTTATAATTTGTAAAGCAAACATTTAAAAATAAAGGACTGACATTTAAGGTAAAGGTATTTCTTCACTAACCCCAAGCTTTCTCTTAAATTCAAAACAATTGTAGCAAATCTGAGATACAATATTTGCCAGGATTAATAACAAAAAGTGGTAGCCAGCACTTGACTCTGCATCTGCCTGCATGGATGGACTGCTACCCAACCGCATCTTGAATACGATTAAAAATATAATTTGCCTTTGAAATCCAAATGTATATAGCACCTTCCTCCCTAGAGGACTAAACCAGATGTGCCTTGTTCTTATCCTGCTGGCAGCTAAACATAATTTTCTAGATAGACGTCCACAGAAATCCTGTGATATCTTTAAAAGTAAATTTCATCAGGCTAAACACAGATCTGAAGCATTAGACTAATGAAATTTTAAATTCCATCCCGTAAAGTTATATTTCACGGAAGTGGAAAGCAGGTTTTATTCCTTTTTGCTGCAAATTTTGTGAACATATGGTGTAATGTGGAAACACGGGTAGTCAGAACAGTTAGCAGTTGCTGTGGTACTGCTGGCTTATTTCCACTTTACAAATTCATACGAAGCTAAAATATCACGCTGGTGACATATGCTTACCGGCTCTCCATTTACTGCCTGCAGCTATGGGCTCCTGTATTCTAATGGTAATTCTACAATCTGTTCACTGACAGCTCAGGGGGCCAGATGATATGCACACTACTGACAGGGACATCACTTTCATGAAACATTTACTTCTCTGCACCTGAATATTGGAGTAATCATATAGAGAGTCGACACACCATGAAATAGAGTTAGACTGAAGATTCTGAGAAGAAAATAGCAGACTGTCACTCAAAATAAAGTTCATTTTATACCCAGCAGAGCTAGGTTAAAAGACATTTCCATACACTGAAAATGCTTTCCATCTTTAAAGCTGCAGTTTGAAAGAAAAATGTTTTGCCTGTATTTTTCTGCAGTGGCTCAAGGGATAATTACACTCTGAGACTTGCATTTGAGAAAGCTTGTACTTTCTTGTCCTATGCTATTTGAATGAACTCAGAATTACAGTGGGTGGATGGACACTGAAAATTCAACCCTGTCACATTGTCGAAAGCACCACCAAGGGACTTCTGGGTAACTTCATTTTGTTTTCTTGTGCTGCCCTGCAAGGTTGACTGTAAGGATCTGAATGCTTGGAGGCCATTTGCATGAGGTTTCCTCTCAGATCAAATCACATGGAATCACAGAATGTTAGGGGTTGGAGAGGACCTCAGAAGGTCATCTAGTCCAAACCCTTCAGGGATCAGCTGCTCAGAGCAAGAACTGCTGAAGTGATCCTGAACAGGCACAGTCAGGGTCGATAATAAGCATATTCAGGTGAGAACTGGTAAAATGCGTAATGCTTTGCGTAAATGCTGGTTTATGGAAAAGGGTTATGACAAATTGCAAGGCTAAAGGTTAATTTAATTATGCAAAAAAATCTGAGGAAAGGCCTATAAGGCCAGATAATATCTTATCAACCTCTGCCATTCCTACCAGAACACAACCAATTATCTAAAATTAGGAAAGAGGTATAGAGCAGGAGAGTAAAACAAATATTATTCCCCGTTAAATAGAGACAGGGCAACAATAAACATATAACCTGTGAGCCAGCAGTTGGTAAGCATGGTAATCATCTTTCCACTACTCATATTACCTGTGAATGGATATATAGTATTGACATTAATATATTTTTCATGTTCTGGCCATCGTGAAAGTAATTATGGACAGAGAGATTGTCAGCCATGGCACTGGAGAAGAAACTTGAACATTATTAGACAGATGGGGGTAAACCGAAAAGCTGGACTGGAAGGCACAGAATGACATACTGCTTGGAAAGAAAACCAATTATCTGAGGAAAAAAAAAAAAAGGAAGGGCATTTTGAAATCTTTCCACATTAATGTACTACTGAACATGAAACATTGCATGGACTTAGAAAGGAAATACAAAGTAAAAAAAGGACATTTCTGAGAAGTAAAACTTGTGGTTGCTACAGCTGATGAACAAGAATCCTCACTGTTAGGCCTTTGTAATGGTCCACTGAAAATTTGAATTTTGCTGCGCTGAGGAAACCTGCATTGATTATACTATCTCTGAATTATCATGTGCTAGTTCAATGAAGTCTGATCAGACATCTTCATAACAATATCTCATCAAATATCCATATAAGTAATATAAATCTTCATAGCTACTTCTCTTGTACACTGGAAGTCACTCCCATGGTTATTTCAACCATTTTTCAAATTCTAATTCTTTATATATTCTCAATAGACAGATTACATAAAGCATAGCCAATGTTATTAATGTCAAGTTATACAGGTTTTGTACTATAATACCTCATGTTGTTGTATTTTTTCTCATAATATGCTCATGTTGTGACCAAGGAAAGGCTACCAGATTTTTCCTTCTATCAGGTGATCTTTCTGCATGTTTCAGAATGACAACTGTCATGACATTAGTTTATGATGATTACAGGGATCACATGTCCTCATGGTTTTCTCATATCCTAGGTTTAAAGAGCTTTCAATTGTGTTGTAAACGTGTAGTACAAGAAATGTACTTTGGGGCTGATTGAAATGTATTTCACTGAAAGGTATTTATATGCAAGTTTTTTATGTAAAATGGCTTGTTTTGTAGAAAATTGAAATGTCTGGAGTTAGTTTTTGAAAAAATATTTTGTCTAAACTGGGGAAAAATATTTTGATCTTGTTGAACAATTATCTTTTTTTGAGTAATTGGAAATATAAAACAGCTTCTGTATTTTTTGTATTCTCTTGTTCAAGTAAGAATAATGTGCATAGAGGAATAATAGAAGTATTTTTTCCCCTGAAAATGTTATTTTTTAATAAAATACTAAAAACAAGACACAAGAATACTTACAAGATTGAATCATACCTATTTTTTAGGCTATTACAACACTTCTGAGAAAATATATAGCATTTTTTGATTAAGTATAGTAGCTACATTTTATAGGATTACCTGGAAAATGTTCTCTGCTTATACAACAGCAGGGATGGCTTCAGGCAATACTACCATGTGGCTGCAGCCTGCTACAGAATGTGTACACCTACTTTATTAATTTATGGAACATTTTTCTGTACACCTCTTGTTTCTTATTTATCCAAATTTCCAGTAGTATATTAAAATTTTATTGTAAAGAGGAAGTTTATTTTATAATAAAATGTAATATCCTCTGTTTTGTGTGGAAAGATTAAGAGATGGACTACAAAATCTCTTGATAATTTTTCCCCAATTTTAAGTTTCTTTAACCATTCTTCAGTACAACTTTTTTTTTCAGAATTGCCTGAAGCACATTCTTATAGTACTTTCTCTAGAGTGAAGTAGCCATAAATGGAGTGGGAAGTGGTGAGTGCCATGTAACTGCTGCCCCAAACCTGGAATGGAGAGTAGCATCATGGCTTTATTTTTATGAGGTAGTTAATTTTACATCTTGATTGTAGCAGATTTTTTCAAACTAAAATGCATCCTGAATTTCAGAGATTAACATAATGGAGTAGAAATGGAAAATAAGACATCATACCATGACATTAAAAAGACTCAGGTGGATTTTGGAGAGAGCAACTCTCTTCACTCTGATGTCCCTGAGACACTGGAGGAAAGCACAACTTTCTATACAACTTCCTACAGACTGCTTATATATGAAACTTCTTTCATTTCACTGCTAAGCTTACACATATTCAAACAATGAAATAGTGTCTTCTCAACAGAACTTATCATACATGTGTGAAATAAATGAAAAATCCCTGCTTCATGGATTGACAATATGTTAAGTGTCCTTGATATCTAGTCCCATACTCTTTCCATAATCTCACTGTACTATTTTTGTTTAGATATTTGGCACGGGGTAATTTATAATATAAATACAAGAAAGTGCATTTCATGTCTTCTTTAACCCATCCTTCAATGGCATGACACATTTATTTATTTTTTTAAATCTTTTGGGCTAACTGGAATAGAAAACATATGACAAACAGAAAAATCCATGGGGTAATCTCTTTGAATATGCACTCTTGAAAATCTTGGAACAACGCAGCTTTTTCCCTTGTTGTACCACCTGAAGTCTCTTATGAGCAATGCATGTGATTATGGCAGGTTGATAAGCTTGTTTTCTGTTCTACCAAGCCACCTATACTGCGCTTCACCATATCTCCTGCTGTATGTATTTATCACTGGCAGTGACTTCGAGGGAGCTTTCTCATCCTCGTCTTGCAGCACTGGACCCTCACGGCCTGGAATTGAAGTCACTCAGGTGCAGCCAGCAGTGACTTCTCACTAATGCTGTCCAATGGTGGCTCCCACACTGTGCCTGTCCCCTGAAGGGGAACTGATGGAGTTGATTTATCCCAAAGAGCATGACTGGCAGCTCCTTTCTGCCCAAAATTTTCCCTGGTCACACTTGCCCTAGCAAATGCTGTGGGCTGATGGTTTCACATCAGTACTGCCCTGAGGCTCCTTTTCTAGCTCTTAAGCTGGACAGTGAAGCTTGAGGATGGTACCTCACTTACAGTTCTTTTTTTCTATTATTTTAAATATATGTTCTGGAGTCTCTAAACTTCTCAGGCTGTATCACTGCATGCTCTTATGATACTGATAGGTGGGCATGAGAAGTAGAAGGAGTTGCTTATAGAATGAAACACAGGGTCTTTCTATCCTGGGGAAAATGTAGGGTAAATATTTTTGAAACTAGTAATACATTTTTAAAGATTTCTTTCAGCGAAGGAATCAGTGAGAAATACAGCATATTTGGATCCTAAGAGTTGCACATCAAGTGAATGCTTTTGTTTATTTCTGCAATAGTTACTGAGGCTTCTGAATGCCTGAGTCCTTTTGCAGTGGACGATTTGGCCCAGCTGCTTCATGGCACAGAGTACAACTCTTACCTTTGCTATGGGACAGGTAGCCTGTGAGAGCTGAGAGAGGACTGCCCTCAATTTGTGTGAACCACCTTGAATTTCCAGGATATATTAACTTCTGATGTGTCTTTGCTTTCTAACAAAATGTTATCTCCTCAGCATTATGACTTCCATGTTTGGAAATCCTTTTAGCGCCTCATTCAGGTCATTCCCGTTCGGTCCCCATGTGTTGCCTGATCTAGTCAAGAGGTGGTGTCCCTGGAGGCAGGGAGGCTGGATTAAAATGATCTCTAAGGTCCCTTCCATCTTAGGCCATTCTATGATTCTATGATTATGGATCTTTTGTGGGGATGAGTATCAAAATCCAATAGTACCTGACCAAAAGTATGGCACATGTTGTCCAGGGTTAAATGGCCCATACTGTTCACCTTAATGTCATGAACAAAAGAAATACCTTTGCTGTGATGTAGCAGATAGATCTTAACAGTGGATAAAAGGATAAAATTAAGATAGAAAGCAGGAGTCTCTTATAATAAGAGTATTTTCTCAGTGTCTTTTTTTGATCAGAGCCAGCTGAAATTCCACTTGTCCAGAGGTTTTTTTTACCAATACTTGGCTGCTGATTCAGTGATTTCAAAGCAGCCTCTTTGCAGATTAAGGATTATGATACTGCATCTTGATCTTTATCTGCCCATTTCTGCTCAGCCTCCTATTTTCCTTTTGTTCCACCTGTAGGTCAAATATTCCTTTTCCTAAATGTGAAATCTTAGTCTATGACATGACATTTGTGTAGCACTCCTATTCAAACTATACTGGCAGATTTTATCTCCTGTGTTTCTTCATTTCTGGCAAAAGGTGACAAATGACACCATTAAATAATTCTCTCTGATCCAGTGCTTGTAGCTGGGGCATGTCTTTTACCCTCCCTTCTTTTTATTTCCATTAGAATTTTTTGCTATTGTTTTCTCTTAATTATCCCTAGGGTTACCTCTATACATGAAGTCAGTATTTGCCTTTTCCTCTTTTTCCTGTCTGTACAAATTGGAATTCTTCATATTTGTTTCTGGTGACTGAAGAGTGTGGCTAATGCTTGTTTACTTCGGTTGTTGGTGCTGCTCTTGTATCAGTGATACTGTTTACCTTACTGACAGCTACTAAGTACAGCACTGAATCTCCTGAATTTCACACACAACGTAAAATTACTTCTTCCTTATAAAGCAATACTCATTCTTTTTTGACTACACATCAGAAAAAGTGCTACAGCAATGATGCTGTGGCAACAGTGATCTCCCACACTGACTTTGAATATTTCTCAAAAAAAGTTTAATTTGCATATTTGAGTAGAAAATAATAATAAACCAAAACAAGCTCCCTTAATTGATAAAAGCAGTTCTACTCTACAAACTTCAGCTCTAATCTATACTTTCTTATTTTCTCAAGCCAAAAGTTAAAATGAGGGATGCATTCTTTGCAAACCTTTTTCCATCACAGAACAAGAACTGATCCACTTTCTCCTGCATTGCACTTCTTGGCTCACATCTGCTTGTTGATGTGTCAAGCTGGGTTGCTCCGACTTCCCTGGATAGTCCTGTTGTCTATCCTGGAGTTGAATAAGATCTCTGGTTAGTTCCCTTTCAGTGAGACCCTTCACAGCCTTTGAGGCACTTGCTGACAGTCCCAACCAACACTTCCAATTGTCTTAGAGTTATTTACCTGCCTATTACTTGTCTCTAAACAAGCAAGAAAAGAATTGGCTGCTGGTTGCCCAGCTTGATCCAATAACAGAAGAATGGGTCACAGGATGGAGTCCTATAGGAAGGAATCATCTATGCCCATGCCTAGAAAACCAAAATGATTATGTTGTCCAAAACCAAAAACTAGAGCTGATAGCAACTGTTGTTATTCCTTGAACAGCTGTTTTGTCTCCACATTTCTCTACAAATTACTGTTAGGGCTTAAAAGATTGTAACTACTGTTTGGCTGAAACTAGTAAACATGGGGGAACAAAAAAAAGACTTGCAAATAGCTCCCACCAGGAACAACAAAAAGCTAAATAAACCAACCCCCCAAAACCTAATATCCTGCTTCTGTGTGTTTGCCTATCACTGTTACCTGTTTTCATTTTATACCCTATATGCCCAGTGAGGCACATACCTTGCCTACCTCTCCATTTAAACATTATTGGCTCAGAGATGATAATAAATTTTAAGCGAGCTCTAAGAAGTATAAGTGGAAAATTTTCTTCCTCTGAGTCTAAAATGTCAGCTCTACCTTTTCTGTAGATAGATCTTCTCTCCAGCCATTAGCCTGGGAAGTTTCAGATGCTAGCTCAGAGAGTCACTGCCTGGTCACTTCAGACCTGGAAGGGCTGCTATCTGTGCAGAGTCTGATGACTTCACTGTCCTCTCCCCTTATAGCTTGTATTACAGCTCGTCACAAATGTGGTTGGGCCAACATATTGCAGGTAGGTCAGCCCCACTGTGAGTGAGGCGTAGAGCCTCTTCGCTGGCGTGCAATAAACCGAGGTCATCTGCAATGAGATTAATATTGACATGTAGGTAGACTCCGTGTGGACAGCAGCCTCATTTACATGTGTCAAAGTAGCACCGAGGTTTTAATTTGAAATGTTAATGGCCATAAAAATAAACACCAATAGATTTTGAAGGTGCAACATGTTAAACTGACTCTGGGACCATGTGGCCTCCAAAGACCCATCCAAATTCAGTGTGACTCTTTTGATTTCATTACCAGTTTATCTACAGAGAGAAATAATTTCAGACTCCATCAGAGGAGTTTAGGGGAATAGCTCTTCTGGCAACCCTGTGAATTGATACGCTTACTTTAGAGCAAAGGCAAGTTTTGCAGTTAAATCTAAAATAAAATAAGCAAGATCCAAATAATTTATGTTTGCTCTAAAATTTGAGAATTCATACAGGTAATTAGTCAGGTCTGGTCACTCCAGAATGAGATGGATTTGGAGTTGGAGATGGTGATTTGTTTTATTTTTTGTTGATGGTGGTGGGACCTATTTGCAAGTCTTTTTTTTCCCCTCTGCTTAACATGGAAAGAAGGTCTCATTGCTCTCTACAACTACCTGAAAGGAGGTTGCAGGGAGGTGGGTGTGGGTCTCTTCTCCCAAGTTGCTAGTGATAGGACAGGAGGAAGTAGGCTCAAGTTGTGCCAGGGGTGGTTTAGATTGGATATTAGGAAAAATTTCTTTACTGAAAGAGTGGTGATGCATTGGAACAGGCTGCCCAGGGAAGTGGGTCACGATCCTGGAGATGTTCAAAAAATGTGTAGATGTGGCACTTTAGGATATAGTTTAGTGGTCATGGTAGTGTTGGGTTGACAGTTGGACTAGATGATCTTAGATGTCTTTTCCAGCCTTAAAGATTCTATGATTCTAATGATACTCTAATATCAGATGTGAGCTTTGATCCTAGATTGGGTAAGAACTTGGGCAAGTTACTTCTCATTTGCACTTCTGGGTGGGGTTTTTTGTGTGTTTGTTTATTTGTTTGTTTGTTTGTTTTTAAACCCAATACTTATTATTCCAGAAGCTCTTTGCTGTAGGTGGCTTTGAGGCTTAGAAAGCTAGTGTTTTTAAACGACTATTTATGATGTAACATAATAATTGAAACACTTAGGCCTTGAAAATCAATCTCTTTAGAGCCCTTGAGAGAAATGTTAGATATATGGAAAAATGCAGATGTTAGTACAAGAAACATGTACATACCCAAGAGCAACATTTGGCCCCCCTAAGCCAAATGAAAAAACTTTCATGCTTACATGCACACTCACAAGCCTACCCTGCTGTGAAACTAGATATCATTTTCCGATTAAATGCTTACTCAGTCTGACTGTACCACAGAGTGACTGCAATAGTAATAAAGCTCCGATGTGACATAGATTAAATCTTTAGGACTTTGCAGTGATGCATTTCTGAACAATTACATAATCAATAAGAATAAAAATAGGAATAACACTTATCCCTTACAGAGCAATTTTTATCTTTGGATTTTGGATTTTGCCAGCATGTAAGGCTTAAATCTGAAGCCAAAGCAGTTTAATCTAGTGGAGAAATGCAGTTATATCATGGGAGTGTACTTTCTGCAGTGTTCTGTTTCTTTTATGAAATTGAAATTATGGATGTATTTACTCTGTGCTTGCTGCAGTAAATGGAAGTGATTCTCAGCAGAGCAAGTGGGAGTGCAAAGGATGTGGTTTAGTGGTGGACCTGGTGTTGCTGGGTTAATGGTTGGACTTGATGATCTTAAAGGTCTTTTTCAACCAAAATAATTGAATCATTCGATGATTCTATGTTATGATTGTATTTTTTTTCCCTCTGACTGTGAACCTCTTTGGATAATATTTGCCCAGCTCTATTAAATAAGAAGCGATATTAAAGAGTCTTCCATGCCCTTTCTTCTAGGTTCAGACTCTTCCCAACTCCAAATCCATCTCAGGATTAAACCCAAGAGCATATCCACCTTATCTCCCCATGCTCTAATTTATCCCAGAAAAAAGTGAGGCCAACAGCGTGGGTGTCTATCTGCTGCTGTGACCTGATTCTGGCCTCAGTTCTGAGGCTTTCTGAGCCTGGCGTGTTCCAGGCTTTTACACTGAAGCCTCTTGGAGACCACTGGGAACTATGTGAGCTGTGGCAGGGACTGAGGACGTTAAATGCACATGCAAAGCGGTGACTCAAAAATTATGATAAAATTTGATGAATGTGATAATATGATACAATTACGATAAAGTGATGCTAAAAAGCAATTATAAATGCTGTCCTTCAAGAGTGAAACGAACAGTTCAGTCACAATTCATCAGCTATTCTTAGGAGACATCTTCAACTGGATGTTTTGACAAAATATCAGTAACATGGTTATTCTCAATGACTAACGGAGACCCTGATATAAGATTTTTTTTTGGCCATCTGGTTTGTCCGTTTGTTAAAAAAAAAAAAAGGAGATAATTTTATCTCTATTACTTTGACAGACTACTAATTTGTTTTTGATATAATTAATATTGGCTCAGCACCAGTGAAGCTTTATTAAATTTAGGGGGAAAAAATTCTTCTGGCTTAAGATGCTGAAAACCAGTTAAGAATCAGGACTTAGAGTTATTATACTGGGATTTTCTGTCATTGCATTACAAGTAAAGAACAGAATAAAAATATTTATACATACAGATTCCACTGTGTAATGAAATTCAAACCAAAAGAATTTCTGGGTGTCTCCCTCTGCCCTTTAAATCATAATTCAGAGCATCTGAGCACACAGTATATTTTTGTAAAAAATAAAAGGAATAGGGAGGAACAAACTGTGGACATACTCACCACATAAATTTAATTATAAGAAGATACTTAAAAAAGGAGACTTGTTGTTCAAGATTTTCTATGTTGTGAATGGGAAAGATTCCTCCGAATAGTGATTTCAAATAACTGAGGTAAGTTTCTGTCCAGAAACACCTCAATAGTGGCTTTTCTCTGCCCTTTGGCTATGGAGGAAACTAAAGTATATTCCCCTTGTTAAACTTCATGGGCACTAATCTGCTTCTCTCTTTTGTCTGCATAGGAAGCTGAGGAAGAGTAGCCTTAAAAATGTTAGATGTCAGGAATCTACTCTACAAGACTTCCACAAGTCTCACAAGTGAAAAATTGCCAGCTTTTATTTGGTGCTCTGCAGTCAGAGCTCCTACTAGCCTTCCCATGGGAAGAATTTGTGGGACTAGAAATCCCAGTGTTTTCTGTTTCTTTTTTTTTTTGTGAGGCTCTGACCCCAAGGAATTTTGTAGCAAAATCAGATTCTTGAACTGCTGACTTAAACTGCCAGTTGAAGTTTTGACCATATAGAAAAATACATCGATATTAATACTTGAAAGAAATATATTTTCCCCTTCATTCTCTTGCTGATATCTCATTTTCCTTTGGGAATATTAAATCAATTTAAAAAAAATAAAATTATATGAACAATGAATGAGAATTGCATTTAGTTATAAAATGCTAAACCAACTGTCAGGAGAAGCAGGAAACTACGAGCAAAGATAATTTAGAGATGAATGTCCAAAGTGATTGTCCAGGTTCCCAACTGCAAAAGTTCCATCAGACTAAGCAGGTTACTGAGGAAAGGATCTGTATACATCAGTAGAGGGAGATACTGGGGCCCATATCCTGCAAAACACTGAGTGGAGGTTATAGAATCACAGAATGCACTGGGTTGGAAGGGATTTTTAACCATTACCCCTTGTCCTGTTGCAAAGGCCTTGCCAGAAAGATTGCCCCCATCTTTCTTATGAGTTCCCCATAAGTACTGAAAGACCCCTGTAAGGTCTTCCTGGAGCCTTCTCTTCTCCAGGTTGAATAGCCCCAGCTCTCTCAGCCGGAGAGGTACTCCAGCTCTCTGATCGTTTTTGTGGCCTCCTCTGGACCCACTCCAACAGGTCCATGTCCTTCTTAAGTACAGTTTCTTTTGGAAGAGACCTTCAAGATCGTCGAGTCCAACCTTTGTCCTACCCCTATCAACACCACTAAACCATGTCCCTCAGTACAACATCTACCCCTCTCTTAAACACCTCCAGGGATGGTGACTCAACCACCTCCCTGGGCAGCCTGTTCCAATGGCTGACAATCCTGTCAGTAAAGAAGTTCTTCCTAATACCCAACCTGAATCTCCTCTGGAAAAACTTAAGGGCATTTCCCCTTGTCCTATCACTTAATAGTATGGAGAACAGATCAACCCCCACCTTGCTACAACCTCCCCTCAGGTAGTTGTAGAGAGCAATAACGTCTCCCCTCAGTCTCCACTGCTCCGGGCTAAACAGCTGGTTAGATCCTGATCCCAGATGCCTCAGCTGTTCCTCATACGACATATGCTCTAAATCCTTTACCAGCTTGGCAGCCCACCTCTGTACCTTCTCCAGAAGCTCAATGTCCCTTTTCAGTGAGGGGCCCAAAAGTGGAGACAGTACTCAAGGTGTGGCCTCACCAAAGACGAGTACAGGGACATGATCACCTCCCCGCTCCTGCTGACAACACCATTCCTGATATAGGTCAGGATGCCGCTGGCCTTCTTGGCCACCTGGGCACACTGCTGGCTCATGTTCAGCTGGCTGTCCCTCAACACCCCCAGGTCCCTCTCTGCCTGGCAGCTCTCCAGCCGCTCCTCCCCAAGCCTGTAGCACTGCTGGGAAAGTGCAGGACCTGGCATTTGGCCTTACTGAAACTCATAGAATTGGCCTTGGCCCAGTGATCCAGCCTGTCCAGATCCCCCTGGAGAGCCTTCACTACCCTCAAGCAGATCAACACTTCCACTCAGCTTGGTGTCATCTGCAGATTTACTAAGGGTGCACTCTGTCCCCGCATCCAAATCGTTGCCGAAAATGTTAAACAGGACTGGGCCCAGTACTGAGCCCTGAGGGACACCACTCGTGACCGAACGCCAACTGAATTCAACTCCATTGACCACAACTCTTTAGACTTGACCATCTAACCATTTTTTTACCCAGCAAAGCGTATGCCCTTTCAAGCCAAAAGCAGGCAGTTTCTCTAGGAGAATGCTGTGGGCAGCTGTGTCAAATGCCTTCCTAAAGTGAGGTTAAACAACATCTACGGCCTTTTCTTCATCCAACAAGTGGGTCACCAAGTCATATAAGGAGATCAGGTTTGTTAAACAGGACCTGCCCTTCATAAAGCCATGCATAAACTCTCCTTTTTTTCCCCAGAATTTTCAGCCAAATCTCCCAGTTCAGCCACGCTGGTCATCTTCACCGCTGGCTTGTCTTACAGCATGTGGGAATGACCTACTCCTGAGCCTTTAAGACTTCCTTCTTAAAAAGTGTCCAGCTTTCCTTCTTGTGTTACAGCTCTAAAGTTATGATTCACTGCTCACCAGTTCTAGTCTTCAGAGACAACAAAGCTATTATTTGAAGCTAGAAACCCTCAGTTGATAAGGAAATATATTTTTGGTTTAGATTCAAATTTAAGAATTTTGTGAATTTCAGGATGCTAATTACTAATTACTAATAGTGATTCCCTTAATTATGCAGATTGTTAAGGAGTCAAGTGTTATTAAATGTGAAATATTTTTCCTGGCCATCTCACACACACACGCACACACACACAGTGATGCCACGTTACCATGCTCTTGAAAAGACCTATACTTTTACAAGTACAGCTAGCTACTGCTTACTTCCATGGCCTAATTTCTAGAGATATAGTAGCATCTGCTGGTAATAGGTGACTGTGTATCAACGAAGATGAGAAACAGATACTGCTAGCTGGCTGCTGTAAATATAAATTCTAAATAAAAAGAAATTCAAGTGGGAATGCAATTAAATTACGTATATCATTAAATGACATGAATGAATCTATTCTAATTATGTTCATGTTGACATAGATGAAAGGATAACAGCGGGCATGACTGTGAATGAAGAAAGCTGATTTCACAGTAGACTGGGGAAAAAATTCTGAGAAGGAATCAAAAAGAAGGTCTTGACACATCCTTAAAATGAGAATTTTCACTCAGGACAAGGATTTTACAGTCCGATACTAAAGAAGAAAAAGACTGTTCTCTGAGAAGCTCACCTGATTTTGCCCTAGGTAGTTTAAACTGCTATTATAAAATGTTGTATCCCTAGTCACATGAGATCTGCTCTTCCTCTATATTCTCAATGCAAATTGTTTAATTAATTGCTAGAAAGATGATATTTTAATTAATAATGAAAATACTTGGGGTTGAGTTTCCCAGACAAATTTTAATATTCTTTGTGATAAGCTTTATTAAAGTTTGCAACTGCACAAGAAATAAATAAAACCAGCTAGAATGAGGAAGGACAATGTAAACATGCTATTTAAAACCTGGGGGTTTTTTTTGACCTCCCTGGACACAAAACACAGTTCACCTTAAAATGAGAGACATCTCTGCACAAACTCAAGAGGTAAAGTCTCCTGCCCTGTCACCTTTGTCACAAAATACATGGGCAACTTTCTGAGCTTTCAGTGTCCTTCATGGTCAGTTTCTATCCTGCTTTCCACCCTCAGCAGTAAGATGATGACTTTTGTCTCCAGTCAAAAGATAAGGCCCTATCCACCACTCAGTCTCTTCAGAAATATGCATTTGTTCTTTCTCCTTTGCACACACTATGATGAGGAAGTTCTTACTCTTTGCTTTTCAGTATCTCAATGGAGTGCATTTGTGGTAGAACCCAGCTTTTCTCCTGCCTGTGTCCTTTGTATGTGTGTTCTTTGGGACAGGGAGCGTTGTTTCCTGGGTGTAGGCAAAAAGCACAACGCGTCAGGAGGCTGTGTCTGAAAATGTGCCTTTTAGCTTCAGATTTTGGCTTCATGATCCCTTCGATAGAACACATTCAAGAGGCTTGTGCTGTCTGAAGCACCACAGCTGTATTCTGTATTGAAAGATTTTTGCTTACAACCACCTCAGCTATGAGTACAGGCATGGGTTTGAATAGCAGAATGGACATACTTCAGGAAAACAACTATATACAGTAATAACTGAATGCATCAGCAGTAAAAATCTTGCTTTAGAAGGCCTCTGTTGCTTTAGAAGGTATTTTTCCTCAGGGATGATCATGTGAAAAAAAAATGAAAAAAAATCTACAAATATCAAAAACAAAAAAAGGAACCAAAACCAACATGGAGAAGTAATGCTTGCACTGTGTTTTACAGATACCAGTGGACACCACCTAAACTCCTGAAAATCTCTTTTAATTATTTTTATATTTCTAGCAGTTTCCCATTTCTAAAAAGCTGTTATTGCAAAGACATCTTTTAGATAGTTACAATATGTGGATTTCCATGGAGCTGGAAGGCCCTGAGCTTAAGGTTACTGACTTAAAGGCAATGACACCAGTTCATGAAATGGAGATATGAACTAGCTGCAGACACATATTGATGACTACATCAATATCTGTAGGAAATCCAGAGATTATTTTCTCAGTGCATTCTTCTTAGACAGTATAAATCTATTTTCATCCTTTAATGTTGTACTCATTTAAGTACATGCATACTGGTGACTTTTGCGTTATCATGAGATATTCTCTGGCTATCTTGGGAGCTGGAAGTACTGCTAAGTGAACCCTTTCAAATTCCTCAACAGCTTACTTAAGCTGTTTGAGAATGAAAACAAGTATGCTTTCTGTATTGCAAAAATACTGTCACGATGCCCTACATTCAACCTAACTTTGGCATTTCCTGACTTTCAGAGCCAAAATCTATTGATATAATTCAACTGGTTTCAATGGAATCCTGTCAGTAGAAAATATGATCTTAAAGTACTTCACATTGCAACTTACACTTTGTTTTAAAATATTCTGTTTCATTTAACTTTAGACATTTTAAAGGCAAGAAAGGGAGAAAAACACATCAAGACTGCGTGACTGAAAGAGTTTGTGACTTCTATCCACAACTTAGATTCTCCAAAGTTTTCAGAGGGATTTACCATGCCAGCCTTTCACTTTCTGCTGTATACTGGACCAGTTTGGACAGATTATGACTTTAATTACTTCTTTAATTTGGTTTACCTCTCATGCTACACTATGCTCTCAAAACTCTCTATTCTTCAGGATGCTCTCAAAACTCTTTTTTCTTTGTTTTTTACTTCCTTGGAGCTTACTTTTCTATATAAGTAAACTATTCATTCCATTTAGCCATCCTGACATTCAGGCAGTAGGAGCTGGAGTTTGTTTTACCGCACTCTCCTTTTTCCTTCTCCTGCTTTCAGAATCGAGGTCTAAGAAAGCCCATGCTACCAGAAATGTATTAATTATTAACTAATTCTGATTTTTTTTTAAAAAAAAGCATTGATTTATATCCAAACTCCTTCTGTGGTGTCAGAAATGGATGACCACACAAGGATCTTAACTTTGATTTCAAATTTTTTTTTTAGTAGGGGGCAGCATTGATAATTTTGAAGTTTCATGTCATCATGAAGAAAAATATAATCTAAATTACAATCTTAACTTCAATATAGTTTGAGGTTTCCTTGCTTTCTCTTGGTCAAAAAAATCCCATTTTTTTTCCTCCTCCTGCCTCCCAACTAAAACCTGATTTGGAGAAATCCTAAAAGAAAGTCTCTGAATTCTTACTGCTTTCTTGAGGCAACGTATTTTCTAAGCTGGAGTGTTCTATTAGATCAGAAGATTTCTCCAGGCCTTTTGATTAAAATGACAATCATCTCTTAGGGTGCTACAGCATATGCTGAGGTGAAGAGCAGGTAAGCTGATTGCTGTAACTACACAGTTCACAAAATAAAAATTGGACAATTTGCTGTAATTTAGAAAGATGAATGTGATGCACAAAATTATATATTTTATTTGAAGACCAGATTCCATGTCTCTAATCAGGATTTAAAATCTGAATGGGAAGAAATTGTACCATAATTATTTTCCCATAAGAGAACAAAGAGGTTGTAAAAGCACCTAATATATCTCTTTGAAGTTTTTAGAAACTCTGAGTAGAGCTGTGCAGTAGCAAGGGAAAGCTACTGCAACCGTTTATATCAGTCTTGTTAAAATAAAAACTGTTTTACAATTCACTGAATATTTTATCCTTGCAAAAATAAAAGGAATCAATTTTTTCCATATGCAAATATTTTGGGTCCAATTTAACTTCAGTATATTTCTTCATATTTCAGTGAAGTTACACCACAGATGAATGTTTTCTTTGTTCTTCTCAGTTTCTACACATATCCTTTTATCAGCCTGGATTTCCATCTTTTAATTACAACAAATTTTTACTGCTCTTAAAAGATTTTAGTTGGAGCCTAATGGGCCCCTATACATCTCAAACAGGAGAGATGTAATGCTGAACACTATATGCCACCTTCATTTAACTTTCTGTGTGTAGCCTTTCTTGAGCTATGGTATTAGCTTTATGTGTCAATGACAGATGAGCCCTTACAAACCAATGCACTCAGGCCTAGGTTCCTTCAACGAAGCAGATGAAAAGAGGGAGAAATGTGTACTACATGGAGCTCTCTGTTTTATCTGCCCAGGACCCTGGCAACGCTCTGAATTGATTCACAGAGAAGGGAAAGGGATTTTTATTTATAGGTCTGACTGTGATTTTGATGCTGGGCAACTCACTTTACTTCTCTGTTTTCCTTTCTTTTCTGAATGTTTTTCTGTCTTTCCC
>NW_009718598.1:34042-94667 GCF_000703405.1 Apaloderma vittatum
GAACATGACTGACTGTCTTTATTTCCTTACCTGTCATATGGAAAATTTTTGCACGTTGACCTGGTGGAAGATCAAACGCGCATGAAAACATCATCTGATTTAGAATCCAGCAACAACTCACTCAGACAGGTGAGATCTTCAAGCAGCCCTTGACCATTTGATGTTTTGGGTTAGCCTGCAGCACACTGAGGCCTGAGCCCAGATGGAATTCTTACAGCTCTTCCAGCAAAATATAATAATAAATAACAAATAAAATACAATAATGATTATGAAAGAGCTTATTTGGCAGATGCCATCAGGGTCCTATGTCTTTTTTATTTTATTTCTTTCTTCTTCCTACATTATGATAAATTGTTGAGCATTGGGAAGTGGCATCTAGTGGTTGTGTTTGTGTTTTGAGCAGTCCTTGACAGAAGAAGTTCTTTGATGATTTTTTTTTCCTTTGCTCTTTGATTAGAATCAATTCTCACAACAGGATTGCTTCCTGATCTCAGGAGTCCTAGGGGAAATATAATAGACCTGAATGGTCTTTGTGATATTTTTTTTTTGTTCTTGGACTCAAGATATAAAACAACTGTATATAAATCAATTTCCTCTTACCTACACATGGTGAGATGACATCACCAAGTCCATCCTTAACTTATATGTGGTGTCCTCCACCACTGATCTCCCTTGGAAAACTGGAATACAAGCTCCTGATAGTCCTTGCCAGGACTGTTTTTTAGTAAGATTAAGTGACTATAATAGTCTACCTGGCAGAGAATTCTAACTAGTCCAAATGTTCATTATTATTTTTCTTCCTGCACTCTTTTTTAGGACCCTTACAGAGTTGGCAGAATGAATTCTCCTCCATGACCTGACCCTATGGAATTGTGCACATATAATCTTTAAATAGAAATCTGTGGACGTATAACATTGGCCTATGGATGTGATCCACAGAGGAAAAACTTTCCCTGTTCAAATTACTTCAGGAATGGGCACCTTTCTGTTCACAGGAGGAGTTCCCTAAGGAATTTAATAATTACATTGATTCTTTGCAGTTTTCCTGTTCAAAGGAAAAAATGTGTATATCTGTAGCCAAAATGAAAGGAATATTGGTGTATTTCTTTTTGTGAGAAAACAAAGAGGTCTTGAAAAGGTAATTTTGAGATGAAATGTTACCTTCTGACCACTTTCACAAAGTAAGTCCTATTTAATCATCCTACAAACATTTAAAAGTGAAAAAATGTCTTTAAGGTTACTGTGACATTTTCCACATCACTTTATAAATAGATTGTGGCACTAGTTCAAAACCAGTATCTCTGACTTTAAGGAAATCAATTCTGACTGACTTCTTCAGCTTAAGCTGAGGCTATGCTAAAAAGCTTTGCAGAAAGGATATTATCATTAGAAAGAAAACCATTTAGAAAAAATCTTGCACGGGGAAAATGGGGAGAAAAAAGATGGAAAGGAAATAGATGCATTATTTATTTGGTTCTCACTGCCTTCTGAGGCTTATTTTTTAGCAAGACATAAAAATGCTTATACGGAAGTTTTTGACACACACATCCTTTTCCAATAAGTTATTCTGTGAGGAACCACAGACATGCAGAGCCTTGTTCATACTCCTCTGTTTTTTCACACTTCTTTGTAAGATGCTAATTTTCAGGAAGATGTGGTTATATCTACAGGGAGAAAGAAGAGAGCTGGAAATGTACTTATGAGTTAATATTGTCAGTGGTATGATTGCAACTCATGGAGATGGACTCAATGTTCTTCAGAAAATTTCCTTCTTAGTGACATAATGAATAATAGTAAGAAAGGAAAAAGAAATGTAGAGTTAGATTCCTTTTCAACTGTCTGGCACAAAACTCTGCAAAATTTTCAACTATAAATTCATTAAACAAAAGAAAATATCCATTGGATGAAGCCAATCAGCTGTCTTTGCCTCTCACCAGAAGATAAGGCAATGTGGTGGAGGTACAATATGGCAGAGCAAATCTATAGAAACAAAAAAAGAAGAAACTAGGACAACCTCTTAATCAGTTTTGAAACTTCTAGCATTGACAATAAGCAGGAAATGGCACCATAAGAGTTAGAGAGATTTGGAAGTCTCTACATCTTTCAGTAACAAGTAGATTTCAAGTGAGAATCAAGTTCATAACATGAAAAATACAGTTCTTGGGAATTACAAGTTGAACCAAAAGATAATGCATGAGCTATTGATTTCAGATCTAACCATTTATGTTAGTGATAGATCAACATGTATATTGAGAACAAAAGATTGAAGGAAAAATCAAATCAGTTCTTCATTCATTTTCCAGTGAGAGTCTAAAGTTCAAATTTTGTTATGTGTAACAAACATACAGATTATAAATTGCCTATTTAGAGTGTGACACTAAATGAATATCAAATTCTTGTCACTTCCCAAAGGAGGAAACTAGAAGACTATAAATACTGAAATATCAAAAGGTGTTGTGTGACATATAGGACCTGATCCATCCTTCTCATAGGTAACCAGGCCCAATGCCTTGTATTATTAACCAGTGAAAAGGAAGATTTATCATCTCCAGTCTGCAAAGCACCCAGTGCCAAAAGAATCACAGGGGGACTGACTGAAAATTAAAAAACAAACCAGATCAGAAAATGAGTGTATATACTGGCCTATTCCCTCCCAGCTCCACAATTGTCATAGTGCAGGCTATTAAACTGTCAAATATCACCTCTTCATCTTTCATTATTTCTGTGCTAGAATTGGTCATAAAACTTAGTTTTCTTTTTTTCAAAGTCAACAGTTTTCTAGTGTTTTCATGTTATTAACTACTTAAGCCTAAAACACCACAGAATGTCCATTTTAGAAATTGCCATAGTAAGTTAAGAGTTCCTGCTTAAGCTTTTTGGAATACAAACTAAAATTGATCATTACCTCTATTTTCTGTAGTTACACTCTTTTGATTGTTTTATAATACTGGAGGAGACTTACACATTTTTCTTCTTGCTCAGTCTTCCAGGAATTTTCATATATTGCAAAAAGTTACTTTACCAGTCCAAACAGTAAAAGCTTAGGAGCTACAACTGGATTTTCTCCCACCAGATGCCAGGAGACCTGCAGAAGGTGCAACCTCCAGCATAAGTAATCATTTTATCAAGGTAAGCTTTTAGCTTAGGTGTGGAATACTTGATGATAAGTCTGAAATCATCATGAAGACTCATCGGAGAAGGAGCATACAAGGAAGTTAAAATCTTTATGAATATCTGGAAAGTATAGGATTGATACTGAGACTAAGTGTGCTGAGAAAGGTAATTATCTTGGAATCTTGGTGAAGACACTTTAAAATTCGTAAAAGGTTATCTGAACAATGTAGAAACTCAGGAAAGTGTTTTAGTGCTGGTTTTGGCTTCTCCCACCCCAGCAGATCTAAACATATCTTGAGCAATCTAAGTCTGTCCTGTGTGTGTTTTCTGTGGCACAAATTGTACTTGTCATCAAGAAGTAACAAAGAAACAGCAACAAAGGTCGGCATCTCTGATGTAAACTAGACATAGTTGGCTATGCTAACAGGTCCAGATCAGAGCCTAGCAAAGCCAAAGGCACCAAAGGAGTTTCAGTTTGAGTGTACAGTAGCAGCCTGGAGGGGAAACTGGGCAAATTCTACAATAGTAACAATTGCACAGCTTTTCCTTTAGACATTTCTTCTACTATGACAAAGTATAATTAAAATATTAGACAAATATGCTCCATTTTGGACACAAATGCTGGAACTGTCATATTACTGTTTCAATGTAATATTTCTATTTTTTATTTAATTAGCTTTGTCTACTAGGTCTTTCTAAGCTGTTTTTTCTGAACTTCCATTGGATATCAACTCTAATGTTTTTCCATCTTACTATAAAAGAACGGAGTCTCTTTGTCCAAACAGGCATGCGTGAAGAGCATTATCTCTATTTTTTAAATTAGTAATAAAAAGTACAATGGCTTGCATATTCTGTGGTTGGGATGGAAACAATACTTGGTTTTCCTGTGTAAAACCTACATTTACTCATGAATAAAGAATCCTTGCTGGACATTAAAGGTGGCTAGATAAGTGCTGGCAATAAGGTAGTGTTGTATTTTAAGCTAAAGAACCTTCCCCATCAAAGGGAAAAGAAACTGACAAATAATAATTCATTAAAAATATCATTTAAATATTAAATTAATAAACTGAATCTGTTGGAGATATTTTTTCCCCTCGCTCTCTGTCGACCTAAAAGGCTATCCTTGTGAGCATAAGTTAGGAGAACTTGCCTGTAATAAGTGCAACAAGAGGCTATAGATTTGCTACAAAGCTTTTCTAATATGTATGGAGGACGAATCTATGAAGAAATCCACCATTGGGATCTAAGATCATTGCTGGTAGCAAGCCTTCTAACGGATACTTAACATATGTATGAGAACTGCAAGGATAAAGAAAATCCAAATGCTGTCTGTGAACACAATTAAGTCAGCAAAGTTTTACCTCTAAGAAAATTCCTTTCTTCCCTGTATTTTGTTAACCTTCCTTAAAATTCAGTTGATAAATTGTATTTTTTTATCTGTGTTACAGTGTGTATTCTTAGCGCATGTACTGAAAATTATGCAGATTTTTGGTTCTGATATGCTGTAATAAAGATAAAAAAAATCCTCTCTGTCCTACATTGCAATATATCTAGTCTTCAAGCACGTTTTTCATGTAAACTGGAACAGTATCAACCAGTGAGCAATTAAAATCTCCGAGAAAACGAGCGTACAAACAAAGAAAAAATCTGACTTGAACAAAATTAGATTCTAAAGCAGAGGTTAAAATGACATTTCTGGTAACTTGGAGCTTACATTTCACTATTTCTAAGTCAGCTATTACTGTAGAAATTGTTCAAATTCTGTGAAAACTAGTTACTTGTGCCTGACCCAATTCCTCTCTGCTGTGTAACTGTGTGAGAGGATCAGTCAGGTGTGATTCTTTCTACTTTACAGTTGCTGAGATGAATCACACCCTGCAAGCCTTTGCCTCCCTCCACTGCCTGAGAGGGAGATGAGGGGGGACCAGCACAGATTCAGGCATCTCCGCTGCAGATGCTGAAAGGAACGACAGCCCACATTGTGCTGCGCAAAGGGCGCAAGAGGAAGGCGTTACTAAAACCTTCCGGACTTCTACTGTTGATTGAATCTAAATCTTACTCTTTTCAAGTGAAGCTGGAGTGAGCTTTTATGCTGTTTGGGGATAGTGACATGCAAAATGGAGCATTTTTAGAGCACCTTCTGGGCTCCATGTGCATTACATAGCAGTTTGTATTTGTTGGGAATCCCATTCAATGATGAAAGTCGACCCTTCCAGGATTGTATTTATGTACTCCTCTGAATAAAAAAGATATTCTTCATGATAAATTAAAATTGTTTCTAGTTCTTCTGTAAGAGAAGGAATGTAATGAGAAGGCAGCAGATCCTATTATACTCCTGCACTGATCACAGAGCTGGCAAGTCTTGCAAAGGAAAATACTATTACATCTTGGGGTTGAATTTACTTAATCTATTGAGTACAGTCATCTTTCTTTAAACACAGAAGAATCTGTTGAGCTTCTCTGCAGTTGCCAGAAGATGAAATAATAGATTCACACAGAAGAAGGGTATGCCAAACAAGGCACTAGTCTTTCAATTAGAGACATCATGTGCTTGTCCAGAAATCACTTTGAGAATAAAGATGTTTAAAGAACAGAAAAAAAGACATTATGTAGGAGATTATTTCGGAGAGCTTTTTCTTCCCTGTTACTGTTGTTGGAGCAAGAATTGGCAGCAAGGACTCAACATCTCCACTGTCATCAACCAATATAGCTTGGGCAGAGACTGTGTGAGAGCACAGGTCCATTCCCTCTGCTCCCTGGGAAATTTCTTACAGCAGCCAGCTGGAGAGGTGAGGGTTGAGCAGGTACAGCCACCACTGGGGTCTGCAGCTGTGGAGAAGGGCTGCTTTCCGAGAGGGAAAAGAACAAGCAGAGATGGATGAAAGGACTGATCCTTCACTGTGCTAGCAAGAAAAACAGCAGGACAGGATTGATTTTGGAATAAAGTCACCTAGACCTTAATTTGAGGGGAGAGAGAGCTGAAGATCAGAACAAAGTGAAGCACTCACTGAGTAAAAACACTGCTAAAATAAAAAATCCCTTAAAATCCAAATAGAAGAACTATTCTATCCAGACTCAAAGGCCATGATTTAAGAAACATTGGTATTTGTTTCTGCATACCGCAAGATATTTATTTAATTAGAGAAACATGCTTTTATTGCATTCTGAGTCAATTAAACAGAAAAAAACATGTTTTTTATAAATTTTGAGGGTTTTGTAAAACCTCAACTCGCTCTGGATTCTCTGATCTTTAACCTTACTAATTAAGGGCTTTGTTTTCATTACAAATACCATTTAAACTTCACAAACTCCTTTTACTCCTTCATTTCTAATGTCATGTAGCATATGTGTGCAAATGCCCCACTGCTAGGAGGTCTTTGAAGTATCCCCTGCTCCAGCTTCAGTCACATTGAACCAGTAACTTTCCCTTGCACTCGGCAGATAAACAAATCCCTCTTGGATCAAGAAGGAAACTATGGTGGGCTGACTGTCCATGAGGGGGCATAGGGACCCCTCCCCATTATTTTTCCTACTTGATTTGGGGACGGCTGAAGCTTCAGTCTGCCACAGTACCTGTGCCGCATCTTTTCAAGCAGAAGCACAGTCAGTTCTCCTGTGCTTTGCAGGAAATAAAGGAGATAACTACACGGCTAATTTGCATGCACCCATGTAGCGTGCAGTCTTTCAAGCTTACAGGATAATTTACTGAAACAAATGGCTGACATTTTCTATATCATAAATATAGTTTTTAATCTGCACTAGTTGCTCAAGACAAATTTTATTATGTACTTTTCTTCTACAAGGTTTTAATAGGCTATGGCAAAGAGTTGTACACAGTACTTAATGCATGCTATGATGTGTGTAAAATCTAAGATCAGGGAACACAGTGTATATTTATAGCAGTGTCTGGGAGATTATATGTAATGAATATATTATACTACATAGACACCAGAGGCAGACTTAAGGATGCGCATGAATCCTGCAGTGTGGCATTTCCTAACTTCTGTGTGCTTAACCATACAACCTTAACATTCCCTGAACATTCTCCAGTGGAATATCTCTCAGCCCACATAATCAGCTTGCAAGCTACTCCCACAGAGAAAGATATTTCAGATTGTCCTCTTCCAAGAGACATTAATTAATGCATTTTCATTTTGAAATGCACTACTTTCCAGCCAACACATCCTCCTGAAGATTAAAAAGCTTTAAATCTTTGTGGAGTAAGGCTCCTCAGGAAGGTTGAAAAAATAGTATCTGCATCTCTTTTCCTAGGGGCTTCTCTGTTTTGCCCTTGCACTAAAGCTATTATGCACAGCTTGAATCCTGGGAAGACATGATACTGTGGAAATACAAGTAATTATACTATTCTTCCTCATTTTTACCAACTCTTATTTTCATTTTTGCTCTTCCTTTTGCTTTTTTTTCCCAACTGTTTCTATCTACTGCAAACATCACTTGCAGGTTATTGCTTGCAGAGAAAATGCCAGCTGAAAACTGGTGATAGATTGGTGAGATGTAAATGACTGCATATTAGGGCTCCCAAATTACAAAATAGCTATTTGGGTAGCCTATTTACTTTGAATTCTTGCATGCTGGGCAATTCCCAAGTATTTTAAAGATTTTGTACAAATTCCTTCTATAAAATTGCACATATAGAGCACTGTCCTTTATTAAAAATTATAGAATGTGAAGATGTGAAAAAACACAGCATCCTTAGTAAAGCTAGCAAGCAATTTTGGGTGCCACCACAGACCTTGTAATAAAAGCTTACGGTAGAAGAATTACAGTTAGACGTTAGTTCCTGAGTCAAACACAACCCTGGAATAACAAAAGCCAGATCCTTTAGTTTCTAACACCTAGCCCGCAAACCAGACCAAGAAGGCTTGCATGTACATTTATATAGTTATATTTTATATTATGAATGGATCAGTTTTTATAGAATTATTTAAGAGTATGTAGTTCTTTGAAACCAAAAAATCAGTTGCGAATGCTGTTTAGATTTTAGCTAAGCAATAAAAATCATGAAAGAACATAATGTTGCCTTTTAATTGTTCTTTGTCTAATAAAGGGAGTACATTGCTGAAATCCTCTGTTTTCAAGAAAATGGCACTGGAGAAGATATAGGAGATGAAATTATGAACTAACTTTATTTTTATTCTCCGTATTTATAGGTAAAAATGGCTTCAGCAAAAGAAGTTCAGCTGAGAAATTGTAATACACAAGATTGTGGACCAAATTGGGATCCAGAGAGTTACACAGCAGATGAATTTGGCTACCTGTGTTCATAAAGCTTCTAAACCTTAACAAATACAAGTAGATAATAAAACAAAGCTTGACTACTAATGGCCTTAAGAGCAGCTCTTGAGACTTGATGTAGCAGGTGACATTGCTGCCTATATTAAGACTCCATGATGCTTTGGCTGTGCAAAAACATCCATGATGCCATGTTATGGGGACATACACCTCAGCCAAGGTACATCAAACGAACATCATCTTCTGTCACAGACGACATGATGTCAGTCTTCTAGCACGAGGTCATCAGAGCTTACTGTTAGTGGCCTGGTTGTGCTCAAATTATTGTCTCAAAAGTGAACAATGACCAGTTAAGCTATATTTAACAGCACCTGTCAGACTGTTGAATGAAATGGGGCTGGCACAGATTAGGAGCAAAGAGGCATGAACTGGAGAGTTAACGTTTCTGCCTTTTTTTTTTTGGTGTCAGAAAATCTGCCATAATGTCTGATGCTATTATTTATCTTGAGGGACTTTTATTTTGCTTGCTTAAGGTGTTGGGTGTTATTAGTGAAGAGTATAGGTTGATAGGACACCTCCCATAATTGCCAAGGGACATTCCTCAGGGAAAATGTCTTTTGAGCTTGTTCACATTTTCCTCTGAAGATGGATGTGTGTGATTGTTTTAAAAGGATTAAATTAATACCCTTTGATGCATCTCTACTAGGTTTTATGAATGCTTTGACCAAACAGTGAGAGTGATAAATTCATTATGGATGATAAACTCATTATAGTGATAAACCTGGTATGGATGATAAATTCATTACAAAAGATGCCTAGTATGGTGAGGCTGACACAAGGCTTTCTATCACTGTCAGCAAAATTGCAAAGTATAAAACTTCCACTCCCATAAATGATGATCTTGGCACACTCCCCTCTTCCATCTCCCCCATTTAAAGGATGAACTTAGACACTTACATAGCTGCAACTGTTATCTTCAGTCCCACAACTCACAAATCCCTACCTATTCTTAACTCATCCAGGTTCTCAGCTGGTTTCTGATATTTCCTCATTATCAACTAAATTCCAGAGACAGAGCAGGAATTCTCATCTTCCTTCCCTGCCCCAACCTTGTCCTTCCCGTAGATATCCCCACCAGCTGTCCTTTGGTGCACAGTCTAGAGAAGAGTTTTGATTCCTCTGATCTTGCTTTGGAAAATGTTGTTTCGTCACACCACCGTGCCCACCTTGTTCAGGCCAACATCCTGTTTCTCCTACTGTCTTTGATATTAGCTTTTGCCCAGGAAACAACCACATGCCTCTTGAGGTACTTTTTTCCACTAGTCTGGAGAGAAATTGCCACCTGTAATGACCCAACTGAATATGAAAATTAATTTATTGCAACACTGCTTTTGTTAGAGACTTCATGTATTTCCTACCTCCTAGTGATGAAGATATTTCCCTCTACCTCTCCAGCACCTGTAGGATGACATGAGAAGGACATATGCTTCTGCAAAGAAGATTATGTGAAGTCATTATATAAATCTGCATTTGGAAAATGTAGTAAACCTTTAAAGCCTTTGAAAACAAGGCCTTTCTGGATGGGATGCAAACTGCACAATTAAGTGGCCTCCTTGACTAATGAGTTAAACATTTGAAGCTGGTATCCTCAGCTGAATCCAAATTTCATGTTCACTTCTATTCTCAATGTCTTCGATCATTTGAAGCTTAGATGCTTCTCTGGTCCACATCTCCAGAATTTCAGACCGGGTATTTACTAGAATGTACAGGAAACTGAATACTGAAGAAACCCTACAGTCAACTGAAATCCAAGCCTTTAGCAGCTGCAGACTGTTTTGTCTTTCTTATAGATATAACAGAAGTGACTTAGACAAGTAAATAAACTGTCATATTTGATAGCAAACATACACTGTGTGGCAACTCTGTCACTTGCTAACATGACAGAAGTATATTGAAACGGGACTGAAGAGGTAAGATCATGATGATTTTACTTCAGTGCCAAGGTGAATTTTCTGAAGGATAATTCAGTGAGAGCTGAATGGCTCAGTGCCACAGAAAAAAATTTCTCCTGGTTCTGTACATTGGGCTGTTTTCTACTAAATTAATGAATTGAATCGACACAGTAAAATGTCGTACAGATAACAGAAATGACACAAAGGAGGGGTGGGAGCCCACCTTTCCAGCCTAAGAGTAGGACAAGGAAGGATGCAGGCACAGGATGGTGGGGAACAGGCAGCCCCCTTCAACAGCTCTCTCTGCTGTTGAATCAGGTGCCAAGGTACACTGTCATAACACAGAAATTTAGATTGAGAAATTAAAAAACATTCAGAGTCAACAAGGCCTCACTACAGGGCAATATTTGATGGTTTTTTTCAGAACATTTTAATCTTTTTTTTTTTTACTTTTATGGTGATATTGCAACAATATTCAAATGAGGATCCTGTCATGCAATAAATTATACGTATTATTCAGGGAGACTATATCTGCTGTAGACAACCTCAGCCCAAAGTCCTCAGCATGTAAATCTATGTATATGAAAGTGCAGGATCCATATATCTTTATATGCATCACTACAAGCTCAGAGTTGAATTCTTACTTACAAAAATTAGAATTTCAAAAAGGAGAAGAAAATAGCACTTGCAGTGGTATGGCCAGCTGGTGACTGTTTCATAACAAGGCCTTTTTTCCCCCTTCTTTAAATGTAATTTACTGGAACTTTACTTAGAGATGCAACAAATTAGCAGCTATTCATTTTATAATGAAGAAGGCCTCATGTAAATGTAAGCTATGAATAGGCAATCAGAATGTATTTGGACATAAAGGGTTATTTGCTAGGCTAATATTTCAATATTGAACGCAATACTGCTATCAGTGCCATCGTAGACCATTTTATGCAGTTATTTTAAGTTCTTATGTCATTACATTGCCTCTGATTCTACACGGTACCTATAGCTATTACTAACTCCTTCATGAAAGACCACTAGAAAAAGATGAAATAACTCTTCTTTGGATAGTATATAAATTTCATTTAACTCATCTCCCCTCAGGTCTGAATAAGCACAAAAATTTAAGCTTTTATTCTCCCGGAACAAAGTCACTTCTGGGGATTCAACAATATGATTACATGCAGGCTTTACATAAGTTCAAACAACAGCAATTAAGAATGCCAAATAATCCAGCACTGATTCATTTTAAGTAACAACGAAATGTGCATAAACACATTACTTCAAACTCCTAATCCATATGCCTTCTAACATCCACATAGTTTTGGACTTCAGTTCCATTAGGTAATCTTTAGGTGGTCTCCCAACAGCTCATTGCGGTGATGTTTTCCAGTATGTTCAGAAAATATTTCCCATTTGGCAGGGTGCTGGGACTGTTGGTAAGTGAAAGGGCTGATACTGAGGGACTGCAGGTCCTTGCTGTTCCTGTGTCCCTTCTTTGCCCCTGAGCTTTGTTCTCTGTGGAAGCAACACTGTTGTTTTGAAGAAGTAGTGGCCAATTAGTTGGGCATTTGGTCTAACATGACTGAGGTTTTCGCAGTGGTTTTGGATGAGATGTGTGTGACCACAGAGCACAGTTCGTGTGGTCAGTGGGGACAGCAGGACTGCTGTGGCCACACACACCCAATCTGCTGGGAAAGCAGGTATCCGGAATCCTGGACAATGGTATTAAACCTATAAAATCCCAAAAGAAGCTTTTAATTATAATCTCTCTCTCATTTCACAGAGATATATGTGTGGGAAAATTTAGATGCATGAGAGCCCAAGAGCCTTTATGGTGTCTGTGTGCATTCTTTCCAATCTGGGGGTTGTCTGTGCTTAATAAATCAGTGACTTTGTCTGCAAAGGTATGTAGCTGCCAAGTTTTTGATAAGTAAAATTTGAAATCCAAAGTCTCAGCTTGTATTAGGTGCCTAAAAGACACCTATGCCTATGGTCGATGTAGGCATCTAAAAATTAAATATCAAAGTATGAACTACTCTCACTTAAATCATGGTAGGATAAATAGTATTCTCCAAGGTTAGGAAATAGGTGTCCAACTAAATCTGACAAATTTCTAGAAGTAAGTGCGTACAAACAAAATCTTTTGTTACTAGTTCATGGGGAGAAGAATTTTTTCCCCTTTGGGTGTTCTGTAAAATTGGTTCCTCCCCATGCTTTGAAAGGGTCTAGCACACTTTAATGCAAGAGAGACAGGGTGCTCTGTATCATCAGTCTAACTTGCAATAGCACAGCTTGGGCAGCACGGAGATCCAATGGGTGGTGGATTTTTCCTCCACGTATTTTTACCAATCTGAACAGCTCCCCATTTGCCACCTTCTGTTCATCTCCCAGCTGTAGTTGTAATTTAGCATGTCATTCTCTATACTGGTCTTTCACGGCAAAACAATTTTTATAATTGTACTGGAGTCATGAGGAAGAATCTATGTGGGATTAGGTCATGCATTTTCTTAGCAAATTATACACATTTTGTGGGCATGTAACACATCTCCATTAGCAGCAGCCTTACTCCTTACTTGTTTTAATTACCAAATATATTTATTGGGAATATAAAGCAATATAATCGGAGAAAATATTCAGAAATATGATGGAAGCACAAATAAGTTGAGCATGTGCTTAAGTGGTTTACCACTTTTGCTGAGACTGATTTTTCACAGCTACGCATGTATATCGCTCTCATCCATCATGCTGCCCTCGCCTGGGGACTCAGGGTCCTCCAGAGTCAGAATAAGAGCCCTAAATCCCTGTCAGCCAGCCAAAGCTGCGCACCGTATAACAAATTTCTTACGTCCCCAAAGGTAGCCTCAAACTATGTTAATAAATCTTCAGCTACGTATCTTCTGTATCTCAAATACGTAAAGGTCAGACGGTGCTATTCTGACTGACCCTGACCCATAGCTGTCCCCTTTGTGACTGCTCGGGGAGTAATATACAGCAGTGGTGACCTGGAGAAGCACACCCTGGCTGTTGAAGACCAGGCAGCCCTTCTAATGGTGCCAGGCAAGGGTCGCTTTCTCCCCAGCCACAGTCCTTTTGCAGTTCCCGAGGGAGAGGAGGCACCTTCTCCACAGGGTCCGGCACAACCCTACCAGATCACGCTGCTAGCATCGATCGTCTGCAGATTTAATAGAGCTGCCTCTGTTTTAGCCACACTTTCTTTACACCCTTGCTTCCTGGCTCCTCCTCCCCTTGTTTGGTTAAACGTTTTAATTTTGCCAAAAATATTAAGGCAGCGCTTCACCTGCTGACCGGGTGTAACAGTGTTGCAGTGAATGGGGAAAAATAAAAAGGTGCTTAGCTCAGCTGAGCTCCCTCTCTTGCTGACGTAAAATTAATTGTTATCATTATCTAGCTGCTTTCTGGAGACCATCAACTTACCTGCTACACAAACTGTAACGGCAGTAACAGCAGCTGGACCTGACATACAGCCTTGCCCTTGGTGTATTAAATCATTCTGATGTAATGTCTAACAAACCACATGACTCACCTATTAAACCTTTTCAGGGGCATGTGCTCTGGCAGTAGGAGAGAGCTTGTAATGAGGCCAAATTCACAGAGGATAAAAGGAACATATTATGAAAACAAGCTATTGAAGGCGTGCATGTTAATTTGAGCAAATGCATTTGGACATGTAAGAGCTTTGCTCTTTCTGTGTAAAATGTTTCCAATTCTTTATTTCCCATTGCAAAGCTGATTGAGTCAGCAGCAGCTTGCCACTTGCATTCCAGGTGGTGTGATATGTCTCCTCATGCACTAACTCATATAGGTTATTAATATGCTAAATAAGTTGTAGCCAATTGGCTCCCATGGTGACAGCTCCAAAAGCTTCATGAATAATCAATGAAGCACCTGGAGGCATGAAATTTTCATACAAAGAATTTCTAGACTTTTGCATTAAGCTCTGAGCAGGGACAGACAAGTGATAGACATGACTGGCACTTTGAGGAGTTTCAGAAATAAGAAGTGTTATTTTAAAAGAAAATAGCAATCTTATTAAAACAAGAATGATTCTGAAACTCCATCTCCTGGAGCATTTCTAAGAACAGCACTTAAATTGATTCCCTTGCCACCTTTTGGACAGAAGCATGTTTTAGAGTTGGTGAGAGCAGGTGGGAATACTTCAGCTACTCTGTATAATCCACAACAAACTCATCACAGAGTAGTAAGGATTAACTGATAGAATTAAACAGTTCCATCTTTAGAAAATTAATAAATGCTTACTGCTTTTATCTGTTTTCTCTGAAAAAAATGTATAAGACTGTAGATTTTAGTAGTAAAAACCATATGATCTGAGTGTTGCCCACAGAAGTTGTGGAAGCCTCCTCCCTGGAAGTGCTCAAAGCCAGGTAGGACGGAGCTTTGAGCCACCTGGCCTAGTGTAAGGTGTCTCTGCCCATGGCAGGGAGGCTGGAACTAGCTGGAAAGTCACTTCCAACCCAGACAATTCTATGATTCAAACATTATAAGCAGAGTTACAGCTCACCCTCTTAAAAGTAGGTGCCTTTCTGTCATTGTTTTCTTTTTAAGTACTAAGAGTATTACCTCATGGGCCCTTTCAGACAATATTGTTGCTGAAACAAGCAGACTGCAAGCAGGAGATGTTTCACTATTTGAAAAAGAAGAGCAGAAAATTAATTAAGCCTCCCATAGGGACTGTGTGGTCCAACCTCTTGGTTCTGCCTCATGCTTGCCTCAAATAATCTTGTGTCTCACATGTTCCCAGGGCCGGGAAGGAAGAAACTGGGAGATGTGCTGGCTGTATATAGCAACAGTTGTAAGAAATGAGGCAGCTCTTTCGTGTGGGTCTGTTGTGTACAGGAGACTCACTTGCAGAAGTCCAGCAGCAGAGGAGCTGTGTGATTCTACCCCTCCAAAAGCTCTGCCCTACTGTCCTCTGTTTTGAGCACCAGCTTCCCATGTAGATGCACAGGGAGGAGCAAGGAAAAGTGCCAGTACTTCATCTCTGCTTAACAAAGTTTTCACATAACTGCAGAGAAGACAGCAACGGCCCCAGCAGCTCCTTCTGGCGTTACTATGGGCAGTTTTCCAATCCCTTCCTACAGAGCCTGCAAATTAAATGCACTTCAGTCTCAGCTGTGTTTGGGGTGTTTCAGATGAGATCCTCGGCAAAATATTTGCAGTCTGTCATCTATTCTGACATAACGTCAGTCTGGGTCATCAGTAAAAGGGCTGGAGAGTTCAGGCTGCGGAAACACCACAAACACCACCACGAAGACCTCATGTACCAAGAGATGTGCGGGTTGGGAAAATATACAGATGTTGGAGCTAATTAAAACTGGCACAGCTAGTGTTGGCCAAATAACTTAGAAATCTCCTTTTTTTCCACCTTGAACACTGCTAGAAGCAGGAAAAAAAAAAGCATAAATATATTACCAGCATGGTTCCACATCAGCAGGGGCAGCCCTTATTTTGGGATTATCGGAGTCTGTCTTAGACGTTTCACAAAACTTGCTAAAATCTTTCTTTACTGTCTGTTTTAGCAGTGAATACAATAATATTATAACACCAGAGAGGCAACCCATAGGGTTACTAGGAGGTAATCTATTACTCGAAGGTAACGTGAAAACTCGTAATGATTTTCAACAGTTGTGTTTTTTCCCCACTAAGGTTTAAGTGAATGCTCTACAGAGCCCTTGTGCATTTGTGCACCTGCACAGAAGCAATCTGCAGCAATTTTGCTGGCTGACCCAGGAATGCAGTGATTAGCAAGGCTTGACTTAGGTCAAGCATTAAAAAGGGAAACATAGAGTACAAAGTCCTTTTACAAGGGTATTGGCAGTTTTTAATGTTTTCTAAGGTAACAGAGCTATGTCTTATCATTTTTAAGTATTACCTCAATAACGAATAACTTACACTCTTCTTGTTTTGTGAAATATTGTTCTCTTAAACACATTGCATTGTATGCTCTGGCATACAGGAAAACATCCCCACGCAACAGTGCACATACACATGATCAGTTTAAAAACATTGAAAGGGTTTTGGCAAGTGTCTTGATTTGGACACAAATACGTGAAACCTTCTAACACTTTCATTCACAAAGGAATAAAGCAGGGATTTTTCCTTTCAATCTCTTAAGGAGAAACTTAACTCCACCATCAGTATTTTAATGACATTGACTTCTGAGGCAAAATGTGTCTCTTGTTGGAGGGAGAGGAATTGCCATCAGAAAGCAATAAAGGAAGGAATAGTCTTTATAGACCACAACAATTAAAAAAAAAACAACCCAACTTTGCCTTCCTTACTCTTGATTGGTTAGGTGTGTGCTCTCCACTGAGACAGGTTAGAAAGGTGGACCTCCACAGTTCAGTTCTGTAGGCTGTTAAGAGTTTGCTCAAGTCCAGAGACAGTGATTTCCAGGGCAGAACCCCCCTGCCATGCTGATAAACTCTGTTCTTAGTAAAGTGAAATAGCCTGGTGAAAAGTACTAATTTAAATGATGCCCACACTATCTTACAGCAAACTGCCTCCAGACAGCATTGTACGGTACTCTAGAGATACCTTGCGTCTACATCTGTGGTGTGATGTTTTGGTTTTGTGATTAAAACAGTGTTGATAACACAGGGATGTTTTAGTTACTGCTGAGCAGTGCTTACAGAGAGTCAAGGCCTTTTCTGCTTCTCATCTCACCCCACCAGCGAGGAGGCTGGAGCTGGGAGGGGGGACAGCCAGGACAGCTGACCCCAACTGCCCAAGGCACTGTTATACTTGATGGAGCCCTGTTTTCCTGGAGATCACTGAACACTTCTTTGCCAGTAGGAAGTGGTAAATAACTGTTTTGCTCAGGAAACCTCCTGACTATGAAGATGGTCCAAATTTTTTTTTACTCCTCAGTTGCAGTCCACCTGTGTTCCCAAGATCAGTGTAGAGGAGGCAATCCTTAGGAAGATTACTTCTTTCACATCTGCTTCCTCCACGTTTTTCTATGTAAGATTTTCCTTTCTCTGGTTTGTTTTCGGAGTTCTGTGCCCCAGATTTATTAAGCTTTGCAGCTTTGTTACCACATCCAGAATATACAATTTGGAATCACACATTGATTGTCTGTTTAACAAATAAAATACCCCACTGCATATAAATATCTTTCAATTTGAAAATAAATTATACAACAAATTAAGGACAATCAATACTTGCAATGACTGATGGAAAATTAGAGAAGTGGTGGAATTCATGTATTTTTTATGATTTCTGTACATGGTAACCCTTTAAAATATGTTACATGGAATAACATCTATTAAATGTGCTCGCTTCTGTTTAAATTTAAACTCTATATTGTGTGAAAAATCTTACATGAGATAATTACTAACAGGGATAAAAGTATGACTTTGACATTTTGAACATGTATCTTTCTAAATTCTGTTAGAGTCATTTGTTATATCTAAGCAGCTATAAAACAGATCGGTGGCATCTCTCCTGACATTTTATGTGTGCAAGTCCTCTGTGCTATACAAATATCACTATTTGTGGTGTTTTAATGCCTTCCTGAAGCACAGCTGAAGACTTGCCCTCATCAAAAAGGACAGAAATGCCAGTGAATTTAGTTGCACTAGAATCTGTTCTCATATATTTGTAAAACCTTCTCTGATTAAGGGTTCAGTGGAAGTCTGGATGTAACTGTGAGGGTGATTATTCTATCAATTTGACTGATTTAAAAAAGAATTTTCTTCCACGCAAGAACAGCAGAGAATATTAAATCAGGTTTTCCTGTTCACTTACAGACTTGAGTCTTGGGATCACCTTGGATTACAGAAGGTACAGTTACTGACTTCTATACAAGATGATCTTTAATGTGACTTCCAACCCAAACTGTTTGATACTGGAACGGAGACTTGACTGGTTCTGCACTGCATCTCTGCTGCAGGATGAGGCCCAACCATTCCCACCCAGGAGCTAGGATACACTCCAGCAATTTCTCCAGTCTAAAGAGCAAAGGATCAAGGCAGCACAACAGTGTAAAAGCAAAAAACATGGATTAACAGTTGTGAAGACTGAGGTACTGCTGTTGACCTCATCACTGGGTCTTGTGACTCGCTATAAATCAAAATTTTTTTTATCCTTTTTAAAGCTCTGAGAATTTTGGATAAAAAGCATAGAAGAGGTAAAAAAAGTATTCTTTATCATTTATTTGATGCATAAATGTTTTTATATCCTGAGGGAAATATGCACTATATTTCACTGTCCTCGTAGTTCCTCTTGGAACACTTCTGAATGACAGAAGCATATAAGAAAAAGAAGTGTTAAAACCCTGTAGCTGCTTTGTCTAAATTCTATTTTAACTAAATTGAAAGAGAATCTATCAGGAAATAAAACATATCTGGCTGTCACGGGGGCTTGGCCTGAGTAGCCATCATGATGCTGCTAAACACTGCAACTACCGTATAGGGCTGGAAGAATTTTTCCCCCTTTACATTGAAGATAAGCTTCACAGTGTGCAAATCAGGGGTCCTGGGATCTCTCTGTGCCCAAAAGCTGCAGAAATTGCTGTCCACTTCGTCCAACAGAAATTTCCTAGATCCACAGATGGTTTCAGTAATTACTTAGCTGACATTGTATGTTCACTTAAGTAAGAAAACTTACAGGCATATTTTATATTATGAAAGGTAAGACATTACAAAACTGACAAAACCATGTAGTGTCTATTCTCAAGTAGCCTCAAGCCATCATGCACTTCTTAGTTTACCAGGTAGTACTGAGCTTTGACATGTTTCATTTTGATTAGAACCTCTCCTGACTTGGAGAAGGTTTCTACTTCGGATTCTACTTGCGAGTTTAATGTCTGCCAAGTAGTGCTTTTATGAGGTTCACTAAGAAAATATTGCATTTTGCATTCATTTGCACATTATAAAGTGTGTTTTTATACATATCTCACAGATCCAATCCCATGAACAACTGTGAATTTACATAGTGCTTACGACTGTGAACCTCATGACTGTGGAAGTATATGGGGAACTGAGGTGAGATCAGCATTGACTATTTACAGGTGGACAGTCTGACGTACACGTGCCATATGCATGTTGACATCTAAGCTATGTTTCTCAGGTTCCATTTAATATAATGGAAGAAAAACAAGTATTTCAAGGGACTGGTGCATTTAATCCACTGCAGATACATGCTTAAGGATGAGGTCAGTCGTTCTTTAATTCTTTTCCCTTGCCTCAAAAGTGGCCAGGGGTGGATATTTAAGACATAGATGTCTAACCTGTAAACACCTACACGTGGAGAGATGGATCCTTACTACAGAGTCCAGCAAATCTTTTTAATCAAATTCACAGGATAATCCCTGTGAGATGTCGATACTTAGATGATATGCGTAAACTATTTACAAGGTGATTTCAAAAAATCATCTTTCTTAATTGCTTAGGAAATCATAGTAATGCTATGTTTTATTGTGATCTTTTCAAACATCACTGTAAATTATTGTGAAGCAATATTTCAGTTTCTCATAGCTATAGCAATTAAGTCAAGCAGAATTCTAAATTATAGAGGTAAATTTACAAAAATTGACAAGAATATTCTAGACCTTTGTCTATGGTACAAGTTATTCCTGGATGTCAGCTTATCCAACGGCATAAATACTGTTTTACAACTGTCACGTAAGATATCTTAGATATGCTTGTCTAAGACTAAGCATTGTGTCAGTTTTGTGTTTGTCATCATTGACTGTTACAGCAAATGTTATTTAAAAATCTACTAATTATGAAAAGTATTTAGTCTGCTTGGCTTCAAAGGTTAAATAATGTCCAATTAGATGCATCAAAGATCCTGATCCTAGTAGCAGCTTCTTTCAGAATCTCCTACTTGTATTTATTTTCCTTTTTTCCTTTTAAAGTCTCGTATCTAAACCAGAAGGAAATGGCCTGGATGAGTGGAAACACCCTGAGTAAGACATTGAACTGGTTTGATTCAGTCCGGTAGTTTGGATGTAGAACTTCAGCACACCATAGACTTCAGAAATCAAAGAAATGACAGGCTGCCATCTAGTTTGACCAAAACTCTATCTGCATTTGCAATGATATTCTATCATTATTCATCCAGGGAACATTTAGATTGGCGATTAGGAAAAATTTCTTTACTGAAAGAGTGATTAAGCATTGGAACAGGCTACCCAGGGAAATAGTGGAGTCACCATCCCTGGAGGTGTTCAAAAAACACACAGGCACTGCACTTTGGGATATGATTTAGTGGTCCTGGTGGTATTGGGTAGGTGGTTGGACTTGATGACCTGAGAGGTCTTTTCCAACCTTAATGTTTCTATGATTCTATGATTCTGCGTCCAAAAATTCATATACATTTTGTTAAATTCTATAGAATCTTCTCTCAGTATGTTATCAATATATTATTGAGATTACTGCCTTACCCTTCAGTATGCAATGACTCAATGTCATATTGTTACACGTTCTCCAGACCTTCGTCTTTTTCTCCCAGGAAAACCTGAAGTGCAGAGTTAGCTGTTGAGTTGTGCAATAAAGAATACAATTAGTTTCATTTTACAGAGTGAAGAAGTGAGTCATAGAAATTGAAGCAAAAGGTTTACACAAATTTTGGTGTCCAGAGGTGATGACAATCTGCCTTTTCCCAGCAGGTTTAGCAGGGGAGAGCAGCACTCCAGGTATTCAAAGCACATCTCCTGTTGACTTTAGTTCCGGATCTGAGAGCACACTAATACACAAATTAGGGACCCAGGAGGAACACACAGTTGTGATCAACTTTATAACCACTATGAGTTATGGGGTAAAGACTACAAACATGATGTTTCTTCCATTGTGCTATCTCAAGGGAGGAGGAAAGTGGAGTGGTGAATCCTTGTCCAGCCCAGGACAACCATTACAGCAACAGGTCTCACCATAGCCCCTTCCTCACCTGCTTGTCCCGAGGACTCTCTGATCTCCTGCATATATGACCTTGTTTTCTGGGCCTATCTGAGAAAGAAGAGGATGCTTCCAGTTAGGGGAGGATGGGTACAGCTTGATTGCAGTCCTCTGCATCTTCCTCAGCTAGGGAGCAGAGGCCAGTTAGGTAGCCTTGTCCTTCCCACTCCAGAAAGAGACAAACAAGCTGCAGAACACAGAGAAACAGGTCTTAACTCCCACATGGTGAACTAGTTCCACTGAGTTCTGCAAAATTATTTGATTTAAAAAAAATAGATGATGACGAAGCTTTTTTCATCAACATTTTCCGATCCATCCATACTTGGTTGGAAGGGGAATATATTCCAGCTTTCAGTGAGGAGGTCACACAGTCAACCTGAAGGGGGATGGTACTTGTACATTGCCCACGCTTGTGCAGGGGAAGTCGATGTTTGCACAGTGACAGATTCTGGTCAACACTAAAGCAGCCTGGCAAAGTATTCTGAAATAAGGTATCATTTTCAGAAATATCTACCCCCATTTCATAACTGACCTGAGAGTTTGACAGGCTTCTAGGATTTGTAGATATTTGATTGGCTTCTCACAGTGACGGTAAAGGTCACTTCTTCTGTTTCACAAAGCTGAATTACAATGGTGTAAGAAATGCTCACCAACAATTTTTAGCCTGAGGAACAAAATGTATTTCCCCCTAGCCTTGTTCTCAGAAGTGACTAAAGTCTGCTCTGACATTCACTTCTCACTCATCCTGCTCCTTTCCAATGAAACAACCTACTAGAATTTACCATTTTCTATGCCTGATGGGAACTGTCGAACAACCTAAAATAGGCATTATTTTCGACAGCTATTGTATCCAATGCTGCTTACTCCAGTAATGAATAACTATCCATTCTCCTTCCACCCACGGATACACATCAGCCATTAGTGACTATATCACAAACCATGTGACACATTCCTGTGGGCAGGACCTTAATTATTTCCCTCAGTTTCCCCTCATATCTCCTTAGAAAACTCGCCAATATAATCAGTTCTGGCTGAGTTGGAAATGTACTGATTTGGAAAGAAAGAGCTTGTTAAAGGGTCTTTTAAGAGACTGGGAGCACTGCAGGTGTAGAGTTAAAATTAATGGCATCTGTGCTGAGGTGTGCAGTGGCTGTGATAGCTGTGACAGATGTAGCTCAGCTGCATATTGCACAGCAGTGCAGTCACTCCACATCACGTGTCCAGGTTGTGTGTCATCCTCAGCAAGCTCTCTTGGTGAGGAGAAAAAAGGCTGATGGTAAGCCTGTCCCAGCAGTCGCTTAAGGCAGATAGGATTGAGAACTACCCCTAAGGTAATTCAGTTTTCTAGCTAAGTCTAGTTTACCTTGTGAGGAAGGTAAAAAAAAAAAAAACACCCCCCCCCCCAACCAACATTTCTTTAATATTTAGCAGTTGCCTTGAACTTGTCTGAGCACAGTTACTTCAGTGTTTTTCCAAACTGACAAAGTATATTTTCGGTGGAGATCATTACAGAGCTGGGCTGTGTCAGAAACAAAGAAATGTCTTTATGTAAAGACTTGAAAGAAGTGAGGGCAGAGGGCTTGCAAGCCAGCTCAAGAGAGGCATTCAATGCAAAAGGGCCACTGAAGAAGAAACTGCAGAGACAGTTGCAAGAGAATTTAGCACATAAAAATATGTGCGACACTACACAGAGCATGTATATGTAATATTCATAAGACTGTCTTTAAGATGCACTCTTCCTCTAGATTTTGAAGCTGTCTGAAATCTGCAGACTTTCAAACCACTTAAATATAATAAAGCCTGCACTGATTATATCATGATTGCTGACATTTGGTGTCTGTCAGTCTGAAATAACTTTTCCTCCTTGCTGTAATTTCCTCTAAAAAGCAAAGCAGAGTCAGTGATTTTCCACAAAGCTTTCTCCAAACAACTCCTGCTTCAATGCCTTGGTGGTTTCTTTCTGAGGTCAAACACTATTGCCCAAAAGCCCTCCTTTTCTCCCCATTTTTGCTGTATTTGTTTGTCTGGTACTTCTGTGTCTGATGCTCTTGACTGACAAACTGGAGTGCTACCTGTGTATAAAAGAATGTTATTAAAAAAATCTTAAAAAGATTCTATTAATATTTTATTAGCATTTCTTTTCTTCTGGAGACTGAATGACAGCTTACCCAAGATAGCTGATTTTAATTATTTTTTTCAACCTGTATTCCTCTTGTCACTGTCTCTTCCAGCATCAATCCAGTCAGATGTTTTTCTTTATTATTACCATAAGGCCTCAGCAGCCTATAATTACCCTAAAGAATTTCTTATCTTTTATTTCTGAAGCTTAGATTTTCCCTTCTTTTCATTTTCTTTCTTCTTTTTTTTTTTTTAATATCTTTCAGTAAGATCTGTAATTAACCTTGCAGCTGTTGATAGTCTGCTCAAGTCTGTAACTATTACACTTCTTTCTGTCCCTACCCCCTCTTTTCCTCCTCAAATGTTCGTGAAGGGCTGGTTATAGTAATGATATTCCAATCTTCAAAGCTGTGAAAAAAATGTATACAACAAACTCCCTTTGGGATTGCTTTGCAGAATCCATTTTTAATGCTAAGATGATTAAAAGTCCTGCTCTTAATAGCATACAGTGCACATTTCCAGACATTTCCAACCTGCAGTTTCCAAGGATTTGCATGGATGATGAAGCAGAGATGGCTGGGTGGCAAGGTCCACATGGCATCCTCTGTACCACTGGAAGGGAAGCAGGAGGGACCCTACACTAGCTTTTGTCTGGAAGGGAACCATGCCTGAGCTGACAGAAATCATATGTAAATAATTACGCGACTACACTGCTTTCCCTGGAAATGAGCCTGTGCCTTCCACTCAAGAGATGGAATTAGAGAAATAGGAGAGAAACTGTTTCAGATCTGTGATGAAAAATATATAATAAGACTACTCTCAAGGCACACTGCCTTGTCATTAGATATAAAAGGCTTCTTTCAGGATACTGCATTAGTTTCTCAGAACTGTAACTTGTGAGTGAAGCTAAATGCAGCTGCAATGCTTCCATGATAATGATCCTTTCTTATATTCTCACAGAGGTACACCTGCCTTGGTTGGATTCACTGACGTCATTGTTCTTGTAACATCACTAAGAGATTTCTTTCCAAAAAGAAAACTCCACCCTTACAGGACGTATGAGAAATAAATTTAATGAAGGTATCATTTCAGAATTTTAAGAATTCAGTTTGGCCTTTTCCATGAACTACCGAGAGAAAGTCAGTCCTCCAGTGGTAGAGAAACGAGGTAGAGATTGTTATAGATAGATCTATTCATCACTACTCTCCTGGAAGGCTTCTACAGTGACCTCCACCATGACATGCAGAGATCACCTATTTTATGAGTCAAAGATCTTTCAGGCCTTTCAAAACCTCAGGTGTGAGCTCTTGAGAAGAGACAACAGGTTTCAAAGAGGTACAGGTCATGATTTTAAGCTGTGTCCCACAGCACAAGGACAGAACTGAAACTCGCTCTGCTTGTTTAATTTCTCCTTGTGTAACATGCAAAATAAATCAGTATCCAGTTCTTTGTCTGTGGATTGTTCTTGAACCTTTAGAGCTCATGGTGAAAAAGGCACTTAATATAAAATACATTATTAAAGGCATTTGGCATAGTGCTTGTATACTAACCTCATTCATTATTTGCTCATCTTATAAGGGTCCTTGGTGGGAGAAATTAGAGCAAGGGACAAAAGTTACCTTAACTACTTTTAGCTGTTTAACTGCAGTCAAAGCTGGAGGCCTGGGTTCACCATACTACCAGTGATGATTAAAAAGCCCTTTCAAAGAGTAGTTCATCCCATCCTAAGATACATGCCTGAAACAGATGAGTGAATTTTCTTCTAAAAATACCTGTCTTTTTCCAAGGATTACTGTGCATATCTTTAACAAGAAGCACAGATTAAACACTTAACTTTTCAGCAAGTACTTTTATGTGTGGGGAGATTTTCCCCTGCAACTAAGTGAGAAGCAGTGTTAAAACTTAGCTGGCCTGTCTGTACCCAAGTACTCATATCACTGACATTTATATGTTCCTGAGACAATAATGAACATAAAGATCTGTCAATGAATATCTCTGAAGTCCTTTGAAAAATGTCCCAAACAGAAAAAGCAAAAAACCCACAATAAATAAAATTTTGCCAAAAAAAATATTTTCAAAATTGTTTTAAAAAGCAGACTGAGCAAAATCCAAGAACTCCGTTTTAAACACAACTGCTTTTTGAGTGACATTTGCTGTACTCAGCAGTTAATTTCAATACATACATCTTTGTGACTATAAAAAAAAAAGAGTAATATAAAAAATCCAATCATATGTTACATTTTAACATGTGTCAGGCAGAAAATTCATTAGAATCTGGTACATCTTCCTTACTGTATCCTAGGAAACAGGAGTCAGTTGGAAGTCTAACTGTATTCAGGTTCATGGTGACCCACAGTGAAGATAAAAATTCCTTTATAACGGTACAGACGTAAGTCTACACTACTCTTCTTTGCATGCTGCTGCTCTGCTAACAAATCAAGCTGCTTTCTCTCTCTTTCCTTTGGTTCTTCTCCATAAATCTTGTCAAGTGCCTGGACATGCTCTGACAGGCAAAGCATCTGAATTCTCTCCTTTAGACTGGACCCATATCAAATGTGAAACCATGATGTTCAATTGATAGGTTTTCTGGTATCAGGCAACTCTTCAGAAGTGTGTAGCAATGGTATTTAGTGAACACACAATGTCCTTGAAACTAAAGGACTTTGTTCATGTACACTAACAAAAATTATCTTCTTAAAAATGCAACAAGACGAGGAATTCAGAATGGCAACTGGAATGCATTTCTGTTTTGCCAAATTCCTTTTGTACTGTCCTGGTTATTAGTCCAGGCTCTCCTGGTTCTCCTTTCCCTTCTTTTCCAAATTGTTGTCTGTGTGACAAAAAACCCACTTTTTCCAGTTCAAGCAAGATTCTTTTCTTTGTCTGTGTTGAAACACCTTTCCTGCTCAGGTCCAAACCGGTTTTGAGAACAGATGACGTCAGCAAAAAGATTGTCAAAACCTAGTAATTTTGGCATTGTCAAAAATCCAGGTATAGTCAACAAATGTATCAGGTAGCAGGCTGAAAGTAAAACCAAAGGAAGCGCTTTTTCACACAGTATGTAACTGTGGAACTCATTGCCAGAGAACGTGATGAAAGCCCCATGAATGAGTGTTTTTCAAGAAAGAACTCAACAAATTTATGGAGGACAAGTTCATTGATGCCTACTGAATGCCAGAGTCAGATCTGACCTTTCCTTGAGCTAAACGATCAACAACAACTTCCTAGATTGGATGGGTTCTTGTTCTGGCTCAGCATGGTTGGTCTTATTTTCATGAGTCCCTTATGTGTTTGATGAAATAAGGCTATTCTGAGTTTTAATTTTCTTTCCAGTCTATTTTTCGAGACGGATCCTAATATGTTTAAACCTGTGCAGAAAACACCTCATTTGTAGAATATCCATCAGTTTTATTCTAATCCACCGCTTCCCTTTTTAATGTCATTTTACAATCTATTCATTGAAGTCTACATATGAGCTCTAGTCTAAAGAGACTGGAAAGATTATTTGTTAGGTATGTCAGTAAAGATGTGAACAATACTTTGAGGCATCATAGTTGGAAGAAAGATGCTTTTACCATGATTGCAGAAAATATATTGATATTAATTTCAAGGAAAAATCACAGATTGTGCTTAGACAGTGCCAAGTCCTGTGGTTAGATATATTAATTTCATATGCAGCTTGATGGTTCAAATAATGTTAGTCTTCTGGGTTTGTTTTTATTTTTGATTGGGTTTTGTTTGTTTGTTTCTTTTAATAACTAAGTCCATGGTTCTTATCCATAGGTATTGTTCTTCTGTGGTGCATTGGCGAGCCTGGGGTAGATACTGCAGATAAACTGTGTTCTGTGGGGACCTGTGGGGACTTCTGGATTAGATCTGTAGCTAGATCTTTAAAATAAAGCTACGTTTGCGCAGTTTTGGTCATCCATCTGGATAGCTCGAAAATAACTGCTTCTGCTTCTAAGTGTCTTGCTATAATTCTAAGTGCCTTGGAACTACTACTCTATTTTAAGCCTTTTAAAAATGAATTTAACGTTCGTTAAAGCCTTCCTCTGCATAATCTTCTTAGCAAAATGATGTTGTTTGGTTGCTTCTGGAAAGTTAGGGATCACAATAGAACGCTCACACTCTTCTGGAATTTCAGATGTTTTACCTAACAGTGAGAAAAGAAATACGAAGTCAGAATTACATTGTTTCTTTTCTAATCTGTATTTTTACTGATACAGGGAGATAGACTCTGTTCTTCTACATGTAGCTTAAGATCCAGCATGACTTGTGCTAAAACAATCACTCTGTTTTAATTCTGTTTTAAGCAAAATCAGAATTTGGTAAAGGAGATGTTACTTTAGTTTGTGTTTGTTTTTTTACAAGTTGCTGTGGGTTCCAGTCACATGTCCACTATGGTTTTATTATTGTTCAGTCACCTGACTTTAGAATTTCAAGTTTATTATCCCATTTTTGCAAAATAATAATTTATTTCTTGCTTTTTTTCACCTGTTGCAGACCAATTCTGCCAAAGTGTTCTCTATATCAGGGAGAAATTTCTTGCTGCCAGAACTAAACACATCAGAAAATAGAGGGAAATTTGACCAGAGACATCATTTCAGTGCATCACAGTAGAAACACTTTATCTACTCTGTTTGTTTTGGTTTGGTTTGGTTTTTTCTGATTAGCAATCATTTTCAGCCTTTTAAAATGAAAATATTTTTTTTTTCTTGGAAGCATGAGTCCGTGAAAAAGAAATATCCTGACTTTTCTCGATTACCTTTCATGTCTCTCACTCCTAGACTACTATTAGTTGAAAACTAATTTGCTGTAATGAAGATAAAGACAGTTCAACAGCACTGTGTTGCTGCACAAGAATTTTACTGTCTTTATCTAATGTCATTCTATAATCTCTCTTTCACATGTGCTTCGTATTTTAATGAAGCCTTTGGCTTTGTGGACACCACTTCTGCTTACATTAGTTCTCGTTTGTAGGTGAGCTAATTCCCAGGTACAAACTCTATCACAGAAGCGCTGGTGGGTGAAAAGACGTGTGCAGCGGTTGCATGTTCAGTGCACAGGGCTGGAAAGTGAGAGAGAGCAAAGTCAAAGCAGGACCGAACTGAAATACAGACATCCAAGAGCTGCAACATGCTTTCAGTTCATGCATTTCAGCTGGACTCCTTAATGATATGTTCACAGTTCATCTCCAGACTCATTCAGTCTTTTTATATTTTCTCAGTAGAGCAACTATGGAGACAGTGGGATTTTTTGAAAATGGGTCTTTGCTCACATAGAGCTGAATTGAAGTAAAATTTATTTTCATCTAAAGGCCTTGTACCTACATTTTCAGAGTTTTGGGCACTCAGCTAATACTTATTTTTTTCTTTTTTCCCCAGAAGCTATTAAAAGATAAAAAACCAAGCAAACAACAAAAAAACCTGGGAGAGGGAAAAAAACCAAAACACCTTAAGGACATTAAACATGTGTTATACATGTTAGTAACAGCTGCAGCCCTGTTGACAAAATAATACCACTACAATCCCCAGGATATAACTCAGATGCTGAATTTCAGACTGCAGAAGAATGATGCTTGAAGATTCTTGAAAAGAATTATGTTTGGGTCCACTGGAAGAGTTAAAAATACTTAAGTAAAACAAAGAGGAAATATGCTGGTGGTCCAGTACAGAAACCGCAAATACTGGTTGGTAAAAAAAGAAGAAAGTTAATATATCCACAATAAACACATTCAGCTGATAAGTACACTTTTATCTTATTATCTTAAGTTTTAAAGGTTTATTTGTGTTTAGTGCTATTAGGAACTGAAGCACATGGTAAAGCTGTTGCTTTTGTATTGATATGCTGTTAACAAGCAAATAACACATTGATGTTAGAGCACTGACAGGAATAAAAGTAATATCAATGATATAATTTCAGGATTTTGAGAGAACAAGATCGTACATTTCTTTTTCTCTTCCGTTACAACAGGCAAATGTCAAGAGCAGTGGCAAGGCAACTTTCAATACATTTTTTCTTCTTTATCTATAGTTACATTTACTTTCAGAAAGAATTAACTGTAAAGCATAACTACTTGAGAAATAAAACCATAGAACTTTTTCTAGTTTCTACTGAGAATGAAAGTTTCCACTCTGCTAATCCTTCCCACGAAAAAAAAATAATTCTACAATAAATTAAACCAATTTGTTTACACTATGATATCTTCTTCTTAACTTCTGCTAAACCTGTTAGTTTTACAATATAAACAATTCTTAGAAAAGATAAGAAACTCTTTATTAACCCCTTGTCCCCAGTCATGTCCACTGTGTTCAACCTCTTCATTACGCTTGCACAGGAAGAACCTACGCAGTAGCAGAGCCCTTCCTGGGAGCCGTGTCCAGGTCCGCACTCCTGGGCAAAGGCCAGCTGGAGGCTCTTCGTGTCACCTGCCTCCCGGGACAATCCCAGGGCTGACAATGAAGAGCGATTCACAGTCCCAAGGGAAAAATGTTCAGGCGCAGCTTGTCCCCAATCCAGCCCATTGAGGAACACTCACTCACCCACTCTGTGAGCGTGCTCTGCTATTCTGTGCCTGACCTGATGGCAGCTCTATCACCTGCTCATCGCAAGTTGGTCTTAATTCCCCTTAGAAAGGTCCCAGTTATCTATGAAAGGACAGACAGAGTTTCAGTTGTTCAGACTTCCTAAACTGGAGATGCAAGCATATCTGGTGGGATTTGTATCAGCCTAACTTTAAACTTCATCTATTTCAGATGTCTAGTTTAAGATGAGGTGAAACACACCATGGAGATAACATAGTCTGACAGTACTTTAAGAATATTTGTCCAAACATTAATATAAATATTGTAGATTTTTACCATTGGTCACATGAATCCTGCACAAGAAACTGGACTTCAGAAGGAAGCCAGAATTAATATCTTCACCAGCTGGAGTTGTAGCCAATCCCAGAGATTCAACTCCCAGTTTAAGCCACAGAAGCAGAAATACAGACTGAGCGAGGTTTAACAACGTCGTGTCTCTGTGCATGGTTCGTTGCTGTCTCATCAGTGACGCTAGTTGTTACAGTGGAGGTGAAAACAGGAGCCAGAATGTTCTCAGGCAAGAAGGCAAGTGATTGATGTTCAGCTGTGCTGGTGAAAAGAAAAAAACACTATTGTATGTGACAGAAAATCAGGACCTCCGAGGAAGCACTAAGCTCAGTGCATCCTAGGTCTCACTGACTGTCAGAATATCCTGCATGTGAAAACAGTCTTAATACGTCATTGCACAGTTCTCCCTCTCCACTCATTTGAATTACATGGAACAATCAGAAGTGTGAAAGGGAATGAAAGGAAGGGGAAAGTTCACTCAATGTTTCCACCGTTCAGGAATAGTATTAGAAGCTGTGTCAGTTTGCCTGTAAAATAAGAATACCGGAGTAAGAAAGGAACACCCATAGACAGCCACAATCAGTCCTGCAGCACTGGTTGGACAAAATCTGTCTTATTTCGCACGGAAATGGATTGTCAGCACCCATCAGTTACTAAATTTCTACTGAAAGACAGTTGTGAACAGCTGAATTGTAGTTATTCAGCCTGCTAAGAGAGCTATTTTGGATCATGTAGACATGTCCCTTCTTTAGAGATAATTGGGCTACAGGAAACACCAGAGAAAACAAGCTAGATCTTAATAAGCAAAGTCCCAAGGTATTCAGAGAAAATGGTAAACATATATATATTTCTGCTTAGAGAACTTCCCCAGTACCTACTTCTATAAGGGGAGATTCCTCTAGAGATGGAGGAGATTTTCAGCACAGAATAAACCTGTGGCAGTGACCATGGTCTTCCTGATGAACAGGGCTGCTCAGAGATATTTTCAGAAATGATTCAGATTCCTAAATGGTTTTAATATAATTTGGAAATAATTGTTACCTGGTTTAGTAAACAGTCATTTTAGTAATTTAACTTTTTTTTTTGTCTCTGAGTGTAAAAGTTGCTCCTGAGGGAGGGCATGGCTGCACACAAAATGTGTGCCTCTACACACAGAACCACAGGTACTACCACCATGGAGAGGACACAGCCACTGCAAGAAAAAAAGACATCTATCTGATTGTAGCTTCTTTCTGATTAGTGAAATGAATAAGGTATACCAGTGTAAGCTTATACATAGAAAACAAGAAAATCTCAGCTCCTTGAGTGACAGATATGGGCATCTCTACAGCTAACCACACTGACTCTGAAAAATTTGAGAAAAGATTTGGTCAGTACCTGGAGTTCTATTACAGAGGAAATATGCTGTTCTCTTAAAACAGAGTTGCTTTTTTGTTTGTTTGTTTGTTTGTCTTTTTTCTCAGCTCACTGTTCTCCTTTATCCCCTGCTCCAGGAAATGGTGGTGAATACTCTTAGTGAATCACACCTGCTGCCTTGTTGGCTCACATAGAGCAATTTCTATGGAAAATAAAATACCTGACACATACTTCTTCACATCTCAGCTAGGTCAAGCAACCCAGACAGTCATAATAAACTAAGTTATTCCCTTAATCCTCAGAACTGTCAGATATTTGAAGCTGTTTAGCTTCCTTTTGTGCATGCCAGCTGTATAAATGGATACTTTCTATATCTAAGTCATCAGCAAGTGTAAGCAAAAATAATTATATAAAAAATAATTACATAACAAATTTCCTCTTTTTCCTTCACATTGTTTTGACCTCCAGTAAATATTACCTTGCAGTATTTATTTTGCTTTCATTGGTAGTTGAGCCTGAGCTTGGACTGAATGGACTGCAAAATCTTGCCAACATGTACTAAATTTAAACATAAATCATGGTCGGGGAAATGCTCGGGCAAGCTTAAGCTTGCCTTTCAGAGAAGAAGCTTTACAAGACTGAACTTGCTAGTAGTAATAATACTCATCCCTTCCTGAATTCTATTTCCACCTTTCTTTCTTTTCTTTCTTTTTCTTTTCTTTTCTTTTCTTTCTTCCTTTTTCTCCCAGAAAAATTGCTAGGTTGCAGTTTTAATACTTTTAGTGAGCTTCTGAAAATGAGTATCAGCACATTATTTACATCTTGAAGTCAAGCTGAGTCTGGAGAATTTCAATCACATCTTTTTTATGAGATTCTACAAACTGAATCCTGAAAAGTCTTCTGTGGCACTTTTCTTTAAAGCAGAGCAGAGACCAAAGGGGAAGGGAAAACTAAGAAAAAGAGAGAGAAACTTTGCACTGCAAATGCATATTTCACTTTTCAGTATTAATAATTTCTCAGTGCATCTGTATTAACATGATATCCTTGCAGTAGGTTTGATTTAAAATAAATTTATATATAAGCTAGACTCTGATTTTCAGCTAAAGTCTGAATTTTATTTCACAGAATCCATGCTTAATCTGACTTTAATGAAAAAGTAATTTTAGTAAGTGGATAGTAAGATGTACAAGTTGTTCCCCAGAGCTGGGGAGGGTGTTTCATGCCTCATACAAAGTACAAAGGAGAGCAAGTTGTATACGCTTATACCTAGCATGCAAATCCTTGATCTGAACTAGCAGAAATGGAGCAACTATCTCAAAAATTGAGTTTAAGAAGGGAAATTGGCAGTACCATGTAAAGGAAATATAATAAATTCCACCATAAAATTGTTGATTTAAAATAAAATGATAACATGAACAAGTTAGTAGTAGACATGGCTGATCATGAGAGCATAGACTGTGCCATAATCATCTCATCCTCGTTTGTGTTATATATATGAAGGAACTGGCTAACAAATCAACTAGGTAGAGACAACGGTTTGAAAATGTCCAGGTGCTTTGTCATTCTTAGAGAACTTTCACCCTGTATTTTATTAAATATTTTATTGTTATTGGAAGAAAGGGAAAGTTGAAAACCATATTTTCTTCTTAAGTAGTCTTTCCAATCTTATTAAAGTCAAAGCAACTGCATGAAGCAACAAAAAGCAAAATTTACCCTTATATATGCCTCCAGGAGGAAGCTAACCAGCAACAGGAATGAAGTCCCAGCAGACATTAAAGGCATATATCTTTCCCAGGTAGGGCACTGATTGGATGGTTTTAAATCAAATCTTACTACTTTTATTTTTTTTCTGTTAAGCTATTTGATCTTGAGGTAATTGATGAACCTATCTGACTACTGATATATTAAAACTGGCAGCAGTACCTCAGGATGGGTTATCTCTTATCAAAGACCCAATAAAAACTAATTACTGTAAGTGGGTGCAGGTAAAGATTAGAACAATGAGAACCTCAACATGTCTTAACAGTAAAGGTTGACTTCTTCAGTCAAAGCATTGCACAAACGTAACTAGGTACCCATCACAGTGATGCTACAGCTTAGTAAGTACCGTGCATTCACTGTTCATGCCACAACAATGGTTTTCAGGATGGATTTGCTGTAAGCTCGTCTGGAGCAGGGAAGACAGGAGTTGATGCTACTTTCCCATTTAGGTGCTTCAGAAGGTTGCAGCGTGGATTTATAACATTACTGTCCTCCAATTTTGTTGCCTAATGTGAAGTCTATGGTTTCCCTAGTTTTCTGCCTTATGACTCACAATGTTCATGAAATTCTGGCCCCAAGTACATACAAACCATAATGCTGCAAAACAGCTCATTTAGTGCCTAAGTTGCATCATGGTCTTCATTGCTTGTGTTGCTGGAAGGATTTGCATGGGATTGCCAAATAAATATCTGATTCAGGTAGTCACGCACAAAATTACTAAGTTTTGCGGTTGATCCAAAGGAGGAAACTCTGCAGGGAGGCAGGGATGGACTGTAGTGCAACATCTTGTGTGCTGAAGTACCTGCTTTTAGTAATTTCTCAGATAAATCTGAAAGTGAGATCCTGGCCCCCATTTTCTACCACTACTAGTTGCTACCCAGACCCCAACAGCATGGCCACCATCATCCAGTCAAATTCTTCTGGAGCATATACTCCATAAGAAAAATGGATTGCTGTGCAGAGACGATGAACATCACTGTCACATTTTAAAAGAAGCAGAAGAAGAAAGGAACAGACAGGCAGGTGGTGTTAGTAGTCCATGGTCTTCCTTTCCATTAGTTTTTTCTGCATCTTAAGAAGGAATCTACAGAAGGAACCAGCAGCCTTTCTTATCATGGGTCCTTCTTTGCTAGTTCCTACTTTCCCAAAAGAATTCTCTCTAGCCACCGCTACCCCTAAAAAAGGATGCTATCTGTTTACAAAGCTGTATAGTGACAGGATGAGGGAAAATGATTTTAAACTTCAAGAGGGTATATTTAGATTAGATATCAGGAAGAAATTCTTCACTATGAGAGTGGTCAAATACTGGAACACGTTGCACAGAGAAGTGGTGGAGGCTTCATCTCTGCAGACATTCAAGGTCAGGCTTGATGAAGTTCTGAGCAACCTGGTCTAGTTAAAAGATGTCCCTGCTTACTGCAGGAGGTTGGACCAGATTAACTTTAAAGGTCTCTTCCAGCTCAACACATTCTATGATTCTGATTCTATGATTCTATGATTCTGATTCTATGATTCTATGATTCTATGATTCTGTGAACAGTTTACCCCATGGGTTAACTCACCAGTATGCAGCCTCAAATAGCAAGACATCTCTTCAGCACACTGGTGAGCAGGAGAGGGCCTTTCTTTAAACTGTGGACAGGCTGATCACATATCTATTTGAAAATCAGACTGGTGTCTTGTTTAAATTATTCCACATACATATATTTTAAAATATTCAAGCATTTGATGATAGATTGGTCATTCTAAATGATATGCCCATCAAAGGCTGAGGTCCTTGCGTATTTTTCTTTTTCTCAGGCACAGAGTGGTGGACACAGACTGTCTCAGTGTCTCATATCTAGGTAACCAAGATATTGGAGAGGAGCAAGTGCTGAAATGTACTAGCCTACTGCTTAGGGTATTTAACTGCTTGGCTTTATAGAGGCTTTTCATTTTGCATGCCTGGCCCTTTTATAACCTCACAGATATACAGATAAGAGTAAAGGATGTCTTAAAGAGATATCGTAGTTTATTGCATAGGTGTGTGAGGGAAGAGAGATGTAAATTCATGTATTTATTTTTTAATAGCTGTGAGGATTGGGAGAACTAATTTACATTTTAACTGTGTGGCATTTTATAGTAAGGACAGTGAGAGGGACACTCAGGAGAGACATAATTCATATTTCTGTGTGGTTTTGTTGGGGTTTTTTTTGAAAAAGGAGTTGAAGGGTAAAGAAGCATATCAATATTTTAGACTTTGTCTCTGTGAGGAAGATTTCAGAAGGACTTATTTATACCATATATGTCATATTTGTCTACATTTTGTTCAGCAGCTGATTTGACGGCCAAGAGGGTTCAATGTACTTCTGGCTATGCTTTGCTATCCCTGTACTAAAATCAGACTTTGACACTGAAGAGAGCTAAAGAAAACCTTTCAGTATATGTGGCATGAAGTGCCCTAATACAGGACATGCCAGTATGGAACATATATATGTCACACTCCACCACCACACACAGTGGTAGGACAAAACTATGGGAAATTATGTCAGCTGGGAAGCCTGATGCTCAAAGAGATAGAAAATGGCTGTGGTATAGTCACGAAACAAAGATTTGAGTCATTAATACACCAAATGAACAAAGATAGTCCTTTCCAGAAGGTAATGTCATTGAAGAGTACAGACAGGAGACATTCTGATTGCTCCAGAGACCGGGGATTCCTACCTAGTATAATACCTTAAATTCCTTATAGGTATCTTATGGATGTATGGATACATCTTATGGATGTATGAAATGCCTTTTATAGGTCTGTGTCTCAGTGTCTCATTCAGCATCCCACAGAGGTCCTTGTGAAAACATGAGCTGCCCTAGACACAAAAAGTGTAAATTAGCATGAGAAGAACCAGGCTGCCCTCTTTCACCCCATACAACATGTATAACCGTAAGTCAAAGTGTAGAGCAGGCAGAAACCCTTAGTTGGCTTTAAGTCCAGATTTCATCCCTTTTCTGTAAATTTGTTATTGTATCTGTCTTAGTAATATGAGCTGAGGGGAGCTGTAGAAATCCGTGAGGGGAAGCTCTTCCAGAAATGCTTTATTGCTTCAACCTTCTAAACAGCTGGTTTCTTTCTGAGGAAAAGCTGACAACTACACTAGACTCTGTTGAATTATGTATTGTACATTTGGGGAGTAAGCTGCAATATGCAATGCAGTGAGCAAACATTTCCATATGCATTTGTCTGAGGGTAAGACACAAATCCAAGTCCAAGAGGTGATAAACCCAGTGGTTTGTGTTCAAATCAGTTATAGCTGTGCTCAAGAATAATACCTTGTAAGTGCACATTAGGGGCAATGAAGCACAAAATTACACATGCAAATATAACACAAGACACTGAGTCTTGTTGGAAAAGGATTTCTCTCTTTTGTAAAAGAGCACTGAAGACTAGTGCTGTTAGCAGGGTTATTTTGCGCTCTGCCATGTAAATTATGACCCTTACAGACAAAAAGAGCAGAAGTAAGGAAGATTTCACTTGGGTACAGGAGTGAAGTACAACAGTGTTTTCAGACAACAATGGACCGTAAATTCTTTGGTTATGAGAAATCTTCTTAATTATGAAGATGACTAATATTCTGTAGTTGGAGAAAAAGTGAAGGTTAGGCCTTGGCATTCGCAGTCACATTCTTGAATATATCCATAGCAGCCTCTCTTCCCATAAGATAGTATTATACATATTATAGATTCAGTATTTTCATTCAGTGTCAAAGCCCCAAGAAATAGCAGAAAAGAAGAAATTATTTTGACAACATACCCCATGTGAGGCCACTCCACCTGAATGACAACCAAAACACTTGCAAAGCTAAGGACAATGGATTCACCATTGTCACTGGAACAGGAAACCACCTCTGTGAGCCTTGAGGTCCTTCCATTTATGCAAACATATTCACAGTGCATAGCTCCCATACCTTACAATGTACACAGCACTATTCCCTGCCACAAAACATCTGGCCCTGAACTTCCTGACTCTAAGTGACATTCTGCTTCCTCAAAGCATTTCCCCTAACCTACAATATTTCTGAGATAATTTGCTACTATTTAGTAGTAAACATATGTACTTAAAACTTATAAAGATGCCTGGTAAAATCAGCCTCTGGATATTCTCTTGCAAAGTGTAGTTCAGGTTAAGCACCTACTCTGTAGGTGGTTAATTAGCAATAAACAAGTTGTCTTCTGCATGCTAACAGCAATAATATGTTAACACCTATCCAGAAAAGAAAAAAACAACACCTAAACTGAAACACCTTTCTTCAAAATAGAAATTACTCAATATTGGGAATTTATTGTCATGGTTGTAATGCTGATGACTTGGAGAGGCTGTAGGCTCTGGCCTGAGGAGCAGGCCACAAGCTCAGGGTTTTTCTCATCGACAGAGGCTGTGAGTGTCCACTGAATTAAAAACATGGCTGACACTCCTAAGACAGGCAAAAAGAGAGTGCGTTATTGACAGTAGGATGGGAAAAGGGCCCAAAATGTGCGTGCCTGTGATGACATACATTGAAATGAGAAGAAGAAAGGCAACAGAAGAAGAAAGAGGCGGGATATTAACAGCGTCGGGAAGCAGACTGAGACTGTGAAAGAACTGCTCTAAGAGGATTCTGTTCTGTATAAAAGATGAACTGCTGACCCAGAAATATTAAAATGGCACTATATATGACACTTGAAAGAATGTATACAAAACAATCCAATATTCAAAAATTTTATCTTTTTTCTTAAAAATATTTACAAAAAGAGAGTGAAAGTTTTGGAGATCTGGTTGCTGGATGGGTAGCTACTAATTACTCTGACACTTTTTTCTGAGTTTTAATAAATTTGAAAATATTTTATCCCGCTCTAGGGCAAAGCCCAGATTCATGAGAGTTGTGGCAGGGGCTTAACTCTCACAGAATAGCTTCAGCTGAAGGAAAACATGATATCACGATCAGTATAGGACCATCTGGGAAAAGATAGAGAACTCCTTTCACCAGGTCTGTCTTCCCCCTGAAAGCCTCTTGTTTCTCTCCTTTTGTTGCTGGCACTTTTGACACAACATCACTCTGGAAATTGGAAACCAAGGCTACCATGGTCAAGCAATATGTCTTGCTCCTTTGTGCACCTGGTCGATAGTCTCCTGTGTCACTGAACTCAGGGCACAGATGGTTTACATAGCTGAAAGACCTACCACACTTACTGCAATATGATCCACCACTAGGATTTGGTTCCTTAGGCAGAATTTATTAATTGTAATTTGACTGGATGACTAAAATACGCTAATGAATTTCAAAGGTCCATTAAAATCTACTTAGAGAATATAAAAATTCCTTCATCTTTGTTATAATAAAAACATTTTGATATACTAATGCGTAAGTGTTCCATCACATTTGTAGGAATTTTTTTTTGTTACAACACAGCAGTTTTTCTCAGCCTGCATTTCCTGGATATCATTAGAATTTTAGAGTCAATAAAAAGATGTCATGAGACCTACTGCGAAGCATTAAGCCACATTTATTCTGCTGTTCTTAGAAGTTGAACTGGTGGAGACGCACTTCCAATAACACTCTAATCTGAACCTAACTCACAGTTTCATCACTGAAAGTCATACAAGTATATTAGATGCATAAATGTCTTCCTGACCCAATTACTCCTAATGGGATATACAGAGCAAAAATCAATGTCATCATCTTTTAAGATGTGTTTAGAGTGCTTGAGAATTGACCTCTATTGCATTCATGCATTTTCAAAACTTTCTCCTACTTTTGTAATATTTGCCTTTGTGAATGATGGCAATTTGTTATCAGTGGGTAAGAACATTCTCCTGAAATGCATAAATGAGTATCAAGGTGCTAAGACAACTACAGCACAAGCAAGGCTGTCATAACATCAGGAACTGGTCTGAAAATGTTCACTCAAGGCTTGCCAGAGCAGGAGATTGCTTAGAGGATTTCCTTAAAACAAGCTCTGAGGACTTGTTTTAGATGTTTCTGTCCATCTCACCTATGTATCAGAGGTTATCTCAGGTTTTTTAGAGGTGATAGCATTAGCCACGCTGATTCCCAAGCTAAGATCTGACAAAGACACCGAATACAGGTGGGACTTCCTAAGTGTGAACTCAAGTCCTCGTATTCTACCATTGTGACAGGGATGATAACTTCTGACAAGTCAGCAAAACAATCAGATGGAGTTATAAACAGCTGCAGAGAAATTCACAGGACTCCATCTTTCTCTCCATGTAGGAAACTTCTGGATGGCAGCTGGAAGAGGACACTTCTAATCTCTCCAGCTTCAGAGAATGGCAGTGCTGAGCTCACCTCCCATCCCACCTGCCCTTGGCTGCTCACCCTGAGCTCTGCTGCGCTGCAGCAAGAACTCCAGCCCACTGCTCTCGGTCTCCCATTGCAGACGTAGCACTTCTCCATGTTTGTTTTGCAGTTGCTTTTGTCCGATAGGTATACCTTTATAGTTAACTATAGGAATACTGTGCTTCCCATGAAAATAAAGCAGCCTTCTGTATGAGTAAATGATATTATTGTTATTATGCAATTATTTAATTGTTTTTTGAAGTGAATTAATTAGAAGTCATTTTCACTTCATGTTATTGATGTTGGGATTTTCTTAGAGAAGAAAAATTTGATTTTATTTACAGTCAATCAATGTATAGTTTAATCTACTTAAATTGCCTGAGATGTTGCAGGGAAACATGCTGGACAGAAGTTTACTGCTCCAAGTCTTTTCTCAGTTTCACATTCTTTTTCACTCTTTCTTTACCTCCCAGTTCTGACATTCAGCAATCAGATCTCACTAAAAGCTTCAGAACATTCACACAGTTAAAGATATGCAGATGTTGATTATATTGTCTCTGTAGTCTGGATTTGAATTTATTCTTATGGGAAGCATTCCTGAAGCTGACGAATACTGCAGTTTCTGCAGAAACTTTCCATTACTTGCTGTTCATTTTGGGCAATTATCATGACCTTCTACTTTTCTTACACATGTTTCATCTTTTTCGAATAATAAGCTGGAATCAATACAACATACACTGGTCTTTTTCAGGAAATTCACATAATTTGTGACCCTAATTGTGACCTACTTTTGCTATATGTAACCAACATTTGGTAACAGTTAAGAATGTACTTATAAATAGAGGGGATCACATCCTTCATTACAAGATATTTTCCTAACCATAGAGTGTGTGTAAATCTAGATATGAGCACCCATCATCTCTCATCCAGAAGCTGATCTGATAGACCAGAAATGGAAAATTCATGTGTGCAGAAAAAGAACAAATAAAAGCCAGCCCAGCTCCACAGATTAGTATCAAGATTGCCAAGCTGGAAGGAGAACTGAATCTCCAAATCCCACTCCTTGAAATATTTCCATTTGCTGGTTGTTGATTGTGTAATGAGAATGCTCTGCCCAGGGTGCAAGAGATGGGGCTTTGTCTCTGCCCATCTCTACAATTAAAGTCTTAAAAGCTGTTTCAGCTTTTAAGAAACCATGCCAGCTGAGACTGATCACATAAGCTCCCTGTGTGTTGCTGCACATCCAGAAACTTTTGAAGAAGTAGAGAAAGGAGTTTGGAAAAGATGAAAACTTCAGCATGGAAGCACTATCTAAAACTGGAATAACCTATAGAAGCACTGGTTAAACTGGAACACCACCTTGATAAATCAAAGAAGATTTGGAGGACAACCTTGATAATGAAAGATTTAATATCTAAGAAATACCTGTATGGAAAAACGATATTTGATAATATTTGCTGTCAATTTCAGTTTCAAGATCACCAATTTTTCAAAACCAGTTGTTGTCCATTCTTCTACATCTTTTGTTCATGAAGTCAAACAATGATCCTTGTCATGCTTTCAGACTTTATAGCCAGTGGATTTATGATCAGCATCAATTGCATGTATAGTGTAAATATCAAGAAGTTAACTTTATTCTTCATTGTATATGTGAAATCCATGTGTGAAAGGGACTAAAAAATACTGTGAGTATTTTTCAGAAACAAGCAACTTCTTAGCTTTCTCAGATAAGGTTGCTTTCTGATTTAACTGCTAGTTAAAGCGTATTTTTCTCTTGTACAGGTCTAAGCCTGAGTCCTCTTTGATTTCTCTCTTAGGCATTTTTAAGTAATTATTGACATTGCTTGATCGATTGACTCTTAATTTCGGTACCATTGCAGAATACTCAGATTTTGTCAAAGGATAAGGTGTTATGGAACTGTAAAATATCACTTCTGAGAGAAGCAAAAAAATGCACTCCAGAATCTGCCGCTTTTCAATTTCAGATCTATGTCTGTGTGCTTTAAAAATTATTAATTAATTACAAACTTTACCACTTGGTTACTCAGGCATGAAAACCTCTGACTACAAAAGACAACCAAAATAAAACCTGAAGTGAAAACAGTCAGTGAAGTCTCAGAGCAAGAAAAACACTGTCTTCAAAATCCTAGTTTACCTTTAGATAAAATAGAAATTAGTAAAACTGACAAATCAGGTGATACAGAGAGTGGAGGTGATTGCTGGGTGAGATTTTCTGCATTGGCACAATCATAGCGTACATGGCAGTGGTGTTTTACAGTGGTGGCAAGGAAAACATTAAGCATACTGTAGCTTTTGTTTCCCCATACAAAGGAAATAGGATTGACATGAATATACATTCTCTTAAATATTAATTAAACAGTCATTGCTTATTGGTGATGCATTAGTACAGCATATGATATGCAATTCTCAGTGCTTGAGCAACATAATTAAGAGCACATCTCAGCCATTGCTCTTCCAGAGCTTCCTTTGCTTTTCCTTTTCTGCTGCTCAAGTGAAGGATGTATTTTACCAGCAGTTGTACATTTATCAGCAGATATATTTTACCTAACAGTTAGTTCCTACAGTCTGATTCAAGTCTTACGTTGCTCTAAGTCTCTTATTTTTAATCATATTTTAGTTAGTTTCTTGATCTCAAGCACATAACTCTACTTGCCAGACCTTTATTTTATTCTTTCTTCTTTGACTATTTGGTTCATTTCCAGGATAAATTCTTTAGGCCAGGAACTCTTTTATTGTACATGTTAGCTCAGAGGCATCTGAATTTGAAAGGGATATTTTGAAATTCTGAGACCTCTGGGTGCTGCCACAACAGAAACTCACTAGTGTTGGTTCTTTCTAAAACAATAAATTTTGAGTTTAAAAAAAAATTCTTCCACTTTTGCTTAGATAAAAGTTTGCATATTCAGGTGTAGTTTTTGGTTTCCCCCTATTCCTTTCAGTGCAAAGTGATTCAAAATGAAAGGAACATGTTAGAGTAGAGTTCCCGATATCCCGTTGATTGGAGTAAATCAGGAAAAGCATGAAATTCACACTGCCTAACTGTACTTGGTCTGCAATTTTGGGTATTAACAAAGTGCCAGGGTTAGAGCAGATGAAGCTCTGTGTCTGACTGGTAGATATCCCCAAGAGAAAAATCTGTTGGCACAGCCTTTCTGTGGGGAATTCAAAGCAAAATCGTGTGGCTGCCTTTAAAACACTGATGGCAAAGATTTCTCTCACCTAGGCTGTGCTGTCATGCAAATTCCTCCAGGGAGTTGTTTGGAAAAGTGTTACTTGTTAAAGGAAAATGTTTCTAGGACTGTTCCAGCAACTAAATTCTATACATAATTAAGTCTCAGTGCTTAGTTCCTGTCATAGACTTTTTAAACTTACCGGCATAGATATAGCCTACACCTTCATTAACCAGGAGCAAGTCAGGTAAAATGGATCCTCTGCAGAAGATCTACCCCAGGCACAGACTTAGCCACATCTCTGAAAAGGATACTCCCTTATTGGCAACTGAGAGAAGACAAGAATAAGATGTGTAGGCTGCCATCTGAAAGATGAGGGGAGTGCTTTCTTTTTATAATTCTTGAATATGGTATTTTGAACACTGAGAAATGACTGCTTGAACAAAACTTGATTAGCTCAGGTCACTGCAAAAGTAAGAGTTATAAATCTTGAATATTCCTTAAAACTAAGTGAATATTTAATGCATTGCAAATAATTCCAAGTAAAATTAGGTTTAGCAGGTTTCAGACAAAAATGTGACTCTCCAGTTATACTGGTTAACACTTAAATGAAACATTGGGAGCAATATAAACCCTGATGTTTCAAGTTGTAAAAATATTCTTAAATTTTAAAGATTAGCATGAGATCTTCCTGGCAAGGAGATGTGGACAGATTATCTCCCATGTGCCTGCTGTGGAATTTCCTATATGTTTTTCCAAAGCATCTGGTGCTGGCTGCCATCTAAAATAGGCAAGACTGAATAAGCCAAGGTTTTTTGCCCCTCTGTCCTCCCCAAATGGCACTTTCTGTGCTTCTAAATTGAGATGGAGTTGACTGAGTTTTGCTGATTGTTTTCTCCACACCATTCAGCACATACATTGAGATTTATGATTTCTAGGGCTCCTTTTGGTTGTCATTTTCCCTGGTTTTATTAAAGTGCTAGCTCAGGGACCATTGCAATACAGGTTGGAATCAATAAATCTTCAGCCGTTTGCACTTACTTTACCAGAAAAGTTACATTTCTATATTTCAATCCCCAGACTCCTAGAGTGTTTGCTTATTTTCCATTGTTCCCTCTCAGTTCCTCAACCAACTGATGTGAGTTTCTGCCAAAGTCCAAGCCGTCACAGGGAGTTAACATCAATCTCCCTTAAAGCAGCACCTCTTGAATAACTTCTGCTGCTTTAAGGAAACACATGCTCAGGTAGTTTGCAGCAGAAACTAGCTCTTTTCCTCATAAACAGTCCCACGATCCCTCGGAAATTTGCTGACATATATAAAGATCTGCAGTTCCAGCAGATAAATGTTCAAAAGTTCACTGCATTCCCAGATTACTGCCATATCTTCCTGATTATGTTGCAAAGAAGCAATTAAATGATTCACCATGTGACTAAGACTCTTACCTTAGTATTTGTAACAGCTGCTTTGGGCTTCCTTTACCTGCACATTCTCACCTGAAATGCATAGACTAGAATACATTAAACAGCAGAGGATTAAAGTCAGAAGTGGCAGGAGCTGTCACTTTGGACATTTAATTACTTTGAAGTACAGAGAAAGTAGAAGAAATGTCTCTGAGTTAAAAAAAAAATGCTCGAGGCTTGACACCAGTACTGCAAATCCCACCTCCTGACACATTCACCCAGTTATCTTCACAGCCTGTGTACTCAGCAACCAAATCCAGCAGTTAGTAACAGTTTCTTTTAAAGGGATGATATCTAATTACTCACCTTGAAATATATTCGGATTTTCTTGAAGTATTTGAATATGGAGCTAAGATTCCAGGTTGCACCTCCTTGTACTTAAATAGCAGTAACGTGACAATTTGTTTATGTATTTATTCTTATTATTGTATTATTCTAATACAACCACATGCATGTTCATCCTTTTTAAGTAGGTGAAACAGAAAAAAGAAACCAAATCAATCCTATTTTTTAGGTAAGATTTCAGACTCAGGACACAAAGCTTCTGCAATGGATTTAATTTCCACAAAGCATCTTGGCACACCCTATTCTGGGGGGTTACTCTTGGTTTCTGCAGTCTCAGCTTCTCAAAATGTATCATATCCCCAAGTGCCAAATGCAATTGCCAGCATTTGCCTGTTTTCCAGTTTTACAACAAAAGAAAGGAGCAGCAGCCTGCTGACCTGCTATCTGAAGTAAAAATTAGAAAAGCACCAGCTGGTGTCAGAAGATGCACAGCCACTAGGCCAAGAACCTGGGGAACATCTTGAATAAAAGAGTTATCTGAACACTTGCAGGTTTTACAAACCAGAAATGATTCAAAAAGGATTATCTTAATATTAATCTCCTGGTTTACAAGGCATTTGTGACCACTGAAGGCATGTGTTCTAGTCACTGTAAAATGCAGCTGAGTGAATTAAGCTGCAAGTGCATGGCACCTAGCAGGACTTAGACCTACATATATTACAAAGTAACTGTGTCATGGGTTTGAGTCTGATGGGGTTTTTTTGTAAACAAAGTGAGAGTAGACATGAGAAACTTTGGGAGCCTCCCCCACCCCCAGGTAGAGTTGAACCCACCTCTGGCCAGGGCCAGGCCAATCAGTGCCTCTGCCATCAGGGTATTTAAGAGGCAGCCTCAGTGTTCTTTCATTCTCTTTTGGTTTTGTCTTGTGTTGAGCTGTCCTGTCTTTAATGTTGGGGAGTTCTTCTGTTGGAGCAGGGAGAGGTGAGAGGAGAACAAAGGAACATCACTCTGAGAAGAAAGAGAGGGAAAAGAGTCCCTGAGGAGAAAGAGGGGAAGAGTCCCAGAAGAGAAGGAGAAGGCTGCTGAAGCAGGACCTTTCCCTGGACACCTGTGATGGTCGAGAAGGCAGGAAGGTGATTGCCTGCCAGCTGAGGGGACTGATGGTGGTGAGAGCGTCCAGCATGTGTCAGTACGTGCAAAGCCCCATGCCAGAGGGGAGAGAGACCTAGCATCAGCGGGGGACACACCTAAAGTCATCCGTGGCCCCGATGGACTCATAGGAGGAAGAAGATTACCTCCTGTGAGGTGAGCACCATGCAGCAGGAAGGAGAGACTGCGAGGAGCCCTCTTTCTCAAGGAGGAACTGCCATAGACAATGAGTAATGGTCAGAAGGACTGTACTCCCCATGCCCCCTACCCTCTTGCACTGATGGGAGGAAGGAGATGGCTGGGAAGATGAGAGGAGTGGGGCCCAAAGGATATTTAAGACTGAGTCCTATTTTTTTATTTTATTCCTCTTACTTTCCTACCTCATAAATGGTGGTGGTGAATTAAACCTATGTTTTTCTCCTCAAGTCACTCTCTTTATTTACCCATTATCTTAAATGGTAGATAATTACCCTCCGTATCCTTAATCTCAAACCCTTGAGCCTTTTTAGTTGAAATAGTCTCCCTCCACATCATGGTGGAAATGGGAGTGGGAGGAGGAGTGAGCTGGAGATCATCATAGAATTTACAGGTCATCATAGAATGGCCTAGGCTGGAAGGGACCTTAGAGATCATTTAATCCAACCTCCCTGTCATGGGTGGGGACGCCTTTCAACTAGATAAGGCAACACATGGGGACCAAACGGGGATTGAACCCGCGACCTTGGTGTTATCAGCACCAGGCTCTAACCGAGTGAGCTAACTGGTCCCCCTGATCGTGTGGTTCTTTGTCCCAGTCATCTTGAATCGTGACAAATTGTTAATTTGTAGGACATCAGCAAAAAAATTAGATTAAATGGAAGTGAATTCATTAATACTACAGCTGGGATGGATCTTAACTATATTAGGTACCTGAAAGTCAAGTTGTCCAAGTGTAAGGGAAATTCCAAAGGTACAGGAAGTGTTACCCTCTTCTGACACCTACTTTTTTTTTCCGTCCATGATAAAAGGAAATTTTGTGTGACTAAATTAGACAATTAACTTGTAGACAGGTAAAGTTAGGTGAGAAAAATCCCACTGTACATGACCAGGCTTCTGAGGTAAAATTAACATCTCTTGGATTGTGGGGGACTTGTTAAAACAAAAGGGAAGAAAATGGCTTCACAAAGAAGTGCTCAAAAAAACCCAACCCGACTCTAGAGAAGGACCTTCTGTAAGGCTCTTACCTCCTATTTCCAATGGATTATTAGCCTCATTGTTAAAGCTAGGGGCCAGAAGCAGGGTAATAAACAATGGCATGGTCTTGGAAAAAAAAAATAACATGATAAAAAGACAACCCTTACAAGTCTCATCCTTAGATGCTGGAAGTGAGAACAGATTCATAGATTTCATAGAGTGGTTGGAGTTGGAAGGGACCTTTAAAGATCACCTAGTTCCAACCCGTCTGCCATGGACACGGACACCTTACAGTAGACCAGGTTGCTCAAAGCCCCATCCAACCTGATAAAGAGTCCCTCTCCATCTTTCATTTAAGTTCTGGAAGGCAACTATAAGGTTCTTCCAGAATCTTCTCTTTTCCAAACTGAACAACCCCAACTCTTTCATTCTATTCTTATAGGGGAAGTGCTCCAGACTCTTGACCATCTTTGTGGCCCTCCTCTGGGCTTGCTCCAACAGGCCCATGTCCTTCCTGTGTCGGGGTGCCCAGAGCCGAATACAATATTCCAGATGGGATCTCACGAGAGCAGAGAGGCGGGGGAGAATCATCTCCCTTGACCTGTTGGTAATAATTTTTTTGATGCAGCCCAGGATGTAGTTGACTTTCTGGGATGCAAACGCCAATTGTTGGCTCATATTTGGCTTCTCATCAACCAACATCCTCAAGTTTTTCTCTGCAGGGTCGCTCTCAATCCACTCATCTCTCAGCCTGTATTTGTGGTTGGGATTGCCCTGACCCAGGTGCAGGACCTTGTATTTGGCTTTATTGAAGTTCGTGAGGTTTGCATGGGCCCACCTCTCAAGCCTGTCAAGGTCACACTGGATGACATCCCTTCCCTTCAGCTTGTTGACTACCCCACACAGCTTGGTGTCATTGACAAACTTGCTGAGGGTGCATCCAGTCCCTCTGTTAGTGTTGCTGAAAAAACTGTTAAATAGCACCTGTCCCAGTACTGACCCCTGAGGAACACCACTCTTCACTGGACTCCACTTAGACATCAAGCTGTTGACCATAATTCTTTGAGTGTGGCTATCCAGCCGATTCCTTCGAGTAGTCCATCCATCAAGTCCATGTCCCATTTAGAAAGAAGGTTGTAATGTGGGAGAGTGTCAAATGTCTTGCGCAAGTCCATATAGACGATGTCAGTTGCTCTTCCCTTATCCACCAACGTTGTGACCCTGTCACAGAAGGCCACCAAATTTGTCAGGCATGATTTACCCTCTGAAGTAATGTTAGCTTTCTAACTCACCATTCACAAGTTGAAAGAATAGCACATACCAGCTGAGATTTCAAGGGTCTTGAAAACCTCGGCACTACCAGCATCTCCCTGGAAAATAGTTAGATAACTGACAAGTTAGATTTTTATTGGTTTAACTCTTTTTTTATTTTTTTCAAAATGTTTCTGTTCCAAAATTGTTGCTTTAAGGAGAATGTTTCATCTCTGGCTATAATTGCTATTGCTCCCAGCATGAGGAGACATCTAGATGATGGATATGCCAGAGGTGCTAGGGTAATTGCTGTCAGTGTATATAGGATTTCAAACTCCAGGTCTGGCCTGAAAATGGGAGAATTTTGTGCAGCTGAAGTGATGAACAGACTTCAGAACGAGTTACACTGGATGAAACCAAAATGATGATCAAGTGATAAAACCCTCCAGTCTCAAGTAGAACCTCAGTAGTTCAAGCCTGCAAAGAGATTACTGTCTAGTTCTGAGCTGTAAAGAGTTTTTTGCCACTTAATTTTCAGACTAACCACTTTGCAAAATCTTTAGTATGTTTGAAAGAAAGCACCAGCCCTGCCTGCCACAGAATTGGATTTGGGATGTGTTAAGGATGCATCAGGAAACAGTTCTTTTGAGTCCTCATCAGAATGCCAATGTGCTTACTAATAACAGCTGTTTTGAAGGACATTTCCAGTCACATTTTCACTTCTATGAGAGACATTTTCTTGTCACTCTATTCATCATATATCCCCTTTCTCCTCTCACCCACCATGGTGAAACGAATGTGAAACATGTGGAAACATTGTTTTTTCCCTGTGTGCATTTTTCCCTGTTCTTTTGATATACTTTGCAAACCTTTTACTTTAATGATAGCTCCAAATTGTTTCCTGTACTTTCTTTAATCTTTCAGTACAGATCTACTCTCAGCAGACGGCTCCTCTTATTTGCATGCCAGCACAATGTTAAGCCCTTTCAGCCTGATTTGAGTGATTGACAATTTTAGTTCCTTTTAGCAGTCTGGAACAACTGATTTACCACTGTGGGTGTAACTGCTTTCTTTCTGACACTGCTAATTTACCAAATGAATTGTGTTCTTGCACATTTACTGAGATTAACAGAAATTGGATGTTAAAATTATGTAAGTCAGTTGTGAACTTATTCAGAATATTTCACTTAAACAGTTTTTTATCTTTGCGAATGTAGGCTCCATGTGCTAGCATTAACTAAGGTATAACTGATATAGATGGGCATCACATTTTTATTTTTAAGTAAATTTAAAATGTCCGCCTCTGACATATACCTAATATTATGGAAAAATCAATAGTATTCCAATAACTTCCTGTGTGTGTCTTTTATGATTGCTTTTCTCTTTATTCTTCATTCTATACAGCTACAAAAGAAACTGAATTAAAACCAAAATATTTGCAGTTAGCACAGGATTAATACAAAACTCAGGATTTAACTGAATTTACATTGAAGAAAACCAGGAGAAAAGCAGAGGTAGTTAATTACTTTCATATGCTTTAAATCAGGTTGCTTTGTTTTTTTGTCAGGAGCTAGAAAGGTATGGCAAAGAATGTAGTGGTATCTTGAAATGTGCAAATAAACATTACATTAAGTTCCTCATAAGTTTGCAGAGCTGCTCTCTGTGTCCTTGCTATGACAAACGCAAGCTCTGCATTCATAAGGAAGAAGGAGATGACATCCTTGCTTTGCAGTATGGTTAATCTGAAATTAAACAAACACTAGTTGGGGTAGGAGTGAAAACTTTGCTGAAAATTCCCACTCATCAAAAGCAAAACTATTTTCATAATGGATTGAGTTTCAATGGTTTTCTGCTCTAGAAAAAACACATGATAGGGTGGTTTTTTTGTTTGTTTCTTTCTTTTCTTCACATTTGTTAAAATCCCTCTGATTTGATAAAGATGTTCTATTTTATACTTTCAAAAATACTTGTTATGTACTTACATTCAGTTATAGAAAAAATATTTATTTTGACATGGGATTGAAATCAGTTACATAAAAGTAATTTCTCTTCCTAAATGTTATATGATGAAGTGACTCAAAATAACTTTTGATTAGTATGACTTTCATTTCCTTGTTATTGTACTGTGGAAACATTTCTCTTTAAAAAAAAATAAAATCTTAATTTAGACTGAAAGTTTATTTTCATTCATGTATTTTTCACTTTCATCCAAATCTCACTTGCAGGGTACTGTGAAAGGAGCGAGAACATTTACATTAAGAAATCTCAGCTGATACTAACAAAAGGCGCCAGTACATAACTGCCTGCAAAGAGAGAACCATAAATTAACTTCTTTTGTGTTTGCTATTAGTTAAAAAATAGTGAAGAAATCTGACCAAACTGACCACTTAACATCCATGTGCAAGTCGTGCCTTATTGAAGGACCAGGTGAATGATTTAATGTAAGATTTAAGGAAAGCTTTAGCATGTTCTCAAGATGTAATAAACCTACAAAGTTTCTTGGGAACATTAAAGGCAGACAATGCCATACTCCTGCTAGTATTGCTGTACTTAAGGCCCATTGACGAAAGTAAGTGGGGAATCAGGTCCAACATGTCCACTCTCAGGAAGCTCCTCTGACCAACATCTACCAAGCACAGTGTTTAATGCCGGGAGACACATGGCAGCAATAGTTCAAGGAGCCAGAAGTAAATTGCCTGGGGCAACAGACTTGCTAGAAAATGCAGCTCAGTTAAAAAGTAGCTCTACAACATGAGAGAGGACACGATTTCAGGGACCCCACAAGCATCTCATGCTGGGAGTTTGCCTCGCCATGTGTTCACTGTTAGTGTCAGCTAGCTTGCTAGATAGCACTGACAATTTGGTTTGTTCCGGGCTGCAAATTGCCCTCCTGACTGGGGATGTGGACCCATCTCCTCCAAGGAGTTGCTTTTGCTCCTCCTAATCTCTGTGATACCAAAGAAGGTCTCCCTCAGTGATTGCTGGGCTGGCAGCCCACTGCTAAGTGAGCAACATTTCCAGAGTAATGGATACGGGTAGTTGCATCTTGGTGTAGGGTCAGTTAAAAGGCACACAGCAGAATGTTTTGAAATGGACATCTGGCATGCAGTAAATGCATTTAGGAAGCAATAAACAGCTCATTTTGAATGACTTCTGCAATTGGTTTCAACACAAGCAGTTGGTGGAAAAACAAGCTTTTAGAAAGGTCATTTAGTGCCATATATAACCCATCTCTTCCAGTTAAAATGCTTAACAATGTAGAAAGCAAATCCCAGCCCATTCTGGGTCTGATAATTAATAGAGTCTTCTACTCTAGCTGGAGCAGTGCAAAGAAAGTGAATGTTGTCCTTGTTATCCAGACTTAATAATTCACCATTTGAATTGTCAGGGTGTCTTTGAAAGAAGCTGATTGTTGAAATCCAAGTGCCATAGATATGAAATATTGTATATTGCATCTTCAAGATGAACATGGAATTCACATACTTTTAGTCAGTAGTAGATTACTGACAGCCCTTGGAAAAAGAGAAAAGATTTTCACTTGTAAGATGTAGTAATGCAATTTTCTTGCTGATATTCTGTTCAAAGAGTAGAAACAAAATATGAATACTAATATTTAGTTTTCTAACCCTTAAAAAAGGAAAGATATTTTCTTCTCTTTATTTATCATTGCATATGATAGATGAGCAGCGTGAGCATTACAAATACAGGTTTTCAGTGATTAGTAAAAAGATCAGATTTCCGAACTGGCCAGACAAATTGACACTGATACATGACAGATACATTACAATTACCCTGAGACAGGCTATTAGTTAGTTCCTAAAATAAAATAAAATAAATATATTTGGGTTACTAATCTATGACTATTAGACAACAGTGACTTCACATGCTCTGTATTCAAAACTGATTTTTACTCCTGAAAATCAGTGTATTTAGTTTGATTTAGATACATTACGTGTATACTTATGCAAATGAATGCAAGTAAATGACATTTCAAGTTGTGCACAAGAATAACAATGCCCCAGGATAGGTTACTCTGATGTTTTTGCCTATAAAAGTGTCTTGAAGAGATCTTGGTGAAATATTTCAGATTAATGTTGTATTAACTGAAAGTATGATGATGTAAACAACTACTCATGAACCTACTCTTTGGTGAGTAGAAAAAGCAAAAAGGAAGAGAATTTTGGAAAAGCTCCATTTTAGTATTTTAACATTTCATATTAAGATATTCTAAATGAAACTTTGTTTTGGAAATTAACTTTAATTTTTTTTTTTTTTTTAATTTTTATAGCCGGAGCATAACTTCTTAATTCTTTAGCTGGTCACTTGGGGAAAAAAAAAGAGTTTATGCCATTTTGTCCAGAAGTCCCACCCACAATATATGGGTCTTCTCTAAGAGCAAATGTGTCTCCTTTTCTAAGTACTATTTTCTTAATTATTAGTTAAGAATATAAATTACCTTTCATAGCACAAGGGAGAAAATGTAAAGTTAGTATGTAGTCCTGTTCAAGCCTGGCTCAGACACACAAACTTCATTGTGCCAAAAATCTCTATACTTCAGACATTGTTTTCATTTTATAGAGCGAGGCATAGAGTATTCAACATTTTCATTAAAAATGAAAAAGGACATGAGCCAGCATGCCTTCATCTTGAGCAGCTGAGTGGTGTAAGGACCGTGGTGCTCCCGGGCATTCTGGCCGTGCTCCAGCTGAATCCATATTTGGAAAAAGCCATTTCTTCCTCTAACCAGGCATCTGGTGTGGGGAAGCACCGAATGATCTGCTCTGTGCTATTTCTAGGTTAGCGTTTGGCTACGAAGTGGTATCTCTTTAGATGACGTGCATTTGTAGTGCTGATCAGGAGTATGAAGAAAGACAAAACCTAATCTTGGCTGTGCCCTTCCAACATCCCCCAAATGACAGGATATTTCTGCTGAAAGAAGCTGCGAAAAAAGGTAGCTAACACCGACCTTAAATGGTCATAATTAGGTCTGTAATTTAACAAGTTATTGAAGTCAGCATTTCCATCTGCATTTCTTCAAAAATTGATATTCAAAGTCATCAGTCTCTGGACCTTGGCAAAGCATCACATGGGGTATGGCTTTGCTTGTTACTTGTGCAGATATAGCCAGTCTGAATCTCATTAATTTGCTGCAAATAATATCAGAGTTCAGTGTGAGCCAGTCTGCCAGATACTCACCAAAACCTTGAGGTGGGCACTTCAGACAATGGTTCAGCAAAGCCACAGCCATCCCCCCATGGCATTCTAAGCCAGGTAAGTCAGTTCAGGGCTGTTACATGGAGACAACACCTCTAGTTCAGCAATCCCACAAGTCTTACATTGCTGGGAGATAGGGAAATACTCTGAGCAAACATTTCTCTGTGCATAAATGGGGCTCCATGGTCCTTTTGGCCACAGCTGGAGCTACTGTCCCACCTTCTAAGTGGGTTACTGAGAAATTTCTCTAGCAGATATATTTCTAAGAGTATCCAGCTTTGGACAGAAGTATGAACATACCGTCAGAGCATTTCATTTTCTGGTGAAGCTTTGGTGGGCCAAACCAAATATTTACCTCAGCACAGATCAAAACATGATAACTGGTCCCACATGCAGAACCCACAGGCTTACTAGCATGCATACAGAGTAGCCTCCTTTTTGCTTTCTTGCTCCTCCACACCACAGCTTTGCCCTTCAATATTCATAGCCTGCTACGCAGACTGATGAGACATACAGCTGAGACAAAAAGTTTCACGCCAAATCCTTTACAAGGGATTAGTGCTGTTCAAGGGCTGGAGACTGCCAGCCAAGGGAAGGTCACCTGTCATGTTGGAAAAGGTAAGCGTTTCAGTGACCACAGTGATTTGACAGTGGCACATGACACACCAGTGACAGTATCACACCTCGATGAAAGTTTATATGCATTAAATCAACATGTACTTTTCCCGCATAAAGGAGGATCAGATTGGCCTGAACACCTTTCAGAATGAAGCCGCTTTAAGCAGAATGGATATTCATGACAGTAACTCCAGATTGCTGTATCTTGATAAATCAAAATTTGAAGTATCAGGAGTGCAATAACTAGATAAGAGCACCACTCTGGATCACATCTATCTATTCCAGCATCTTTGAAAGTTTATGGAATATTTAAATTATTAATTTGAATTGCTGATCAACACTTTTTGTTGAATATAAAAAAAAGTTAGAAAATGTTGTTGACTTATATAAAATGTGGCAATATTAAAATCAATTGTAATAGATGCTGTAGAAGAATATAAATGTAACAGAAGGTGTACTTTTATAGACAGTTTTCTTCTTGCAGTCCACTCTTTGGGAGAGCAGCATCTTATTGACAGTTTTATTATCTAGAAAAAATCAATTTAAAACAAATGGTTGGATTGGAGGTGAAAGGAAGAGAGATTGTGAAATAAATAATTACCTTTTTAATTTCAAGAAACAGTTTGGAGGCAGGGCATTTTGGGGAGAAGTCATTCGACTTTTATCCTTATCTAGAGAAGGGACTGCATACATACAGAGAGGTTACATTGCATTTCCAGATACTCCAGTATAAAAAGATTACATCATGTGAAGAAATTACTGGTGTATCTCCTTGCCTGTAAAAAAGTATTGTGACAGTACTGTGCCAAACATTTTCTTGGCACAACCACAATGATTTCAGAGAGCATTTTGGTTTGAGAAATGCCTGTTTCTAGTTGAACAGACACCTGCAGAAATGAATGCAGATAAGCTAGGAATGGAATAGGTTTGCTAAGTATAGTAGGTGAATGAAATTGAGATGGGGTCCTCACACAGCAGGTCCTCACACTAGTTACAAAGTGGGAAAAAGGAGTGTCAGGATGGATGACCTTTGAAAAAAGCAGCTCTGCTTCTTCTGTTCCTTTAATTCATTGATAATTATGTCAACTGAGTTATATCTTAGTAATAAATACTCCCTTCTATGCCTGAAAAATCAAAATCTTATCAATTGGGTTCTAGTAGGCACTATTGTTGGCTAACTATGTTTTAGCACCCATACAACTAATAAATGCTTATTCAAAAATCCCAAGATTTTAAAATTCGTCTTGTTTCTCCAGAAAGGTGAGATAATTTCTCACCTTCAAGAATGGAGTCAGGGAGTCATCTATCTGTTATCAGATCTACAAGCAGCCTGAGCTCCCTACCCGCACATGACGAGGGCGTGCAGGAATAAATGTCATCCACAGGCTGTGATTTATCTCTCATTCCTCAGCCACCTCCCTCGAAATGCTGAGGAAGTCAAGATAAAGGGAATGTTTCTCTTGGTTCTTCTACACTGGGTTAAGGATGAACTAGGCAATCTGAACATCCATAAATCCATGGGCCCTGAAGGGATGCACCTGTGGTTGGTGAGGGGGCTAGTAGAAGTCATTGCTAGGCCACTCTCCCTCATCTTTCTTTGGTAAATTGTGAGCAACAGGAGAGGTACCTGAGGACTGGAGGAAAGCAAATCTCACTCCAGTCTTCAGAAAGGACAAGAAGGAGGACCCGGGTAGTTATAGACCAGTTAGCCTCACCTACATCCCTGGAAAAGTGATCAACTTGTCCTTGGTGCTGTCACTGGGCCTATCAAGGATAAGAGGGTCCTTAGGAGCAGTCAGCATGGTTTTCTCAAGGGGAAGTTATGTTTGACCAATGTGATAGCCTTCTATAATGACATAGCCAGGTGGATGGATGATGGCAGTGCAGTGGACGTGGTTTATCTGGATTTCAGTAAAGCACTTGACACTGTCAAATCCTTGTAGCTAAACTGAGGAAGTGTGGTCTAGATGATCAGGTAGTGAAGTGGGTTGTGAACTGGTTGAAGGGAAGAAGTCAGAGAGTTGTGGTCAATGGGACAGGGTCTAGCTGGAGGCCTGAATCTAGGGGAGTCCCTCAGAGGTCAGTCCTGGGACCAATATTCTTCAATGTATTCATCAATTACCTGGATGAGGGATTAGAGTGTACTGTCAGCAAGTTTGCTGATGACACAAAAGGGGAAGGAGAGGCTGACACCAGAAGGCTGCGCTGCCATTCAGAGAGACCTGGACAGTCTTGAGAATTGGGCAGGGAGAAACTTTATTAAATACAACAAGTATAGAGTCTTGCATCTGGGAAAGAAAAACCCCATATGCCAGTATAGGTTGGGGACTGACCTGTTGGAGAGCAGTGTAGGGGAAAAAGGACCAAAAAAGTGGACAGCAGGATGACCATGAGCCAGCAATGTGACCTCATGACCAAAAAGGCCAATGGCATCCTGGGGTCTATTAGAAGGCATGTGGCTAGTAGGTTGAGAGAGGTTCTCCTCCCCCTCTACTCTGCCCTGATGAGGCCACATGTGGAATATTGTGTCCAGTTCTGGGCCCCTCAGTTCAAGAAGGACAGGGAACTGCTTGAGAGAGTCCAGCGCAGAGCCACAAAGATGAGGAAGGGAGTGGAACATCTCTCTTAAGAGGAAAGGCTGAAGGAGCTGGGTCTCTTCAGCTTGGAAAAGAGGAAACTGAGGGGTGACTTCATGAGTGTTTATAGATATGTCAAGGGGGAGTGTCAGAAGGATGGGAGCCAGGCTCTTCTCAGAGATGTCCAGTGACAGGACGAGGGGCAATGAATGCCAGCTGGAGCATAGGAGGTTCCACAGAAACATTAAGAAAAGCTTTTTCCCTGTGAGGGTGACAGAGCACTGGAACAGGCTACCCAGGGAGATTGTGAAGTCTCCTTCTCTGGAGACATTCAAAAGCTGCTTAGATGTGTTCCTGTGTGACCTACTGTAGGTGATCCTGCTCTGGCAGGGAGCTTGGACTAGATGATCTTTCAAGGTCCCTTACGACTCCTAACATTCTGTAATTCTGTAAGATGGGCATGCAGGGACACAAACTGCAGCAAGAAAACAAGCACAGAGAGGGCTTTGTCCTCAGTCCAGTCTTCATGAATCTGTGTTCCCTCAGGAAACAACACAGATCTCTAATTTCACTCTGACCACTTGGTCAGATGCTATCATGGTCAACATACTGAAAACAAGTTCCTCAGTGTGCAAGAAGCAAATGGAGGATGTGTCAAGAGTGTGAGGGAAGACAATAAATATTGTAATGCTAGGCAATAAATTTTAGTAATCACTGCTGTTGTAAATGTTTAAAACTTACACCATACAGACAGCTCAGGATGCTGGGTACATTAGCATGTGGAGGGACAGTTAAGACATGCCCAGGATACACAGACAAGTCATGGGATGCCTCAGGCCTGCTGTGGACATCCTCAGTATAGGATATCAGGGTCTCAAGGTAGGTATCTGAGACTCACTTTGCAATCAAAGAGTAAAAATTAGCATCTTTAACATCTGATTGAAAAAATAGACACATAAGATTGATCAGAAAAATACCTATAAAAGGAGGCAAGAGATAGTAATTCATACATTTTCCGTATTGCAGACTCCTTGACTCAGACACAGTGAATCATTCCATCAGCATCTGTGTGTCTGGGTTTCCCAAGAGTGTCAGATGCAGTAGATCTACTCAGAATACAATTAACTCATGTGGGAGGCACTCACCTGGTCTCAAAGAACAGCAGCTGTTGTCCCCTTCAATAACAACAACAACTACAAAATGTCGGCCAAAGGTTGCAGTAGTGTCTAATTTTGAAAGAGGGTATAGTAGATCATTCACCCACGAACACAGTGGAGGATGTGTGTACCCCAGATGACAATGGAAAGCCTGATTCTCCATAGACATTGACCTCGCGCTGCATAGATGTGTAGAGTTACTGCTTGCCTTTTTGTCTGCTTGGCCTCTTATTCAAAAGAGTCCTTTGTGAAGCTGTGAGCCCAGGAACTCCAACTCTTGACCATCATCACCAACTGTGAACAAGACCACTTTCAGCCTGGCTTCTCGAGAAAATACTGTTCAGCGTCATGGTGCAACTCATCAGTGTTGCCTTTCCCCACATCCCCGGTAATAAACACTTGAACTCATCAGTCTGTACAAACTGGGCAGTATGTTGCCAGTGTCGGTGGCTGCTATCATGTGAACTCTGGTGCTTTAATGAATTAAGACACTGCTTCAAATATTGCTCCTGCTGAAAATCCAGTCCTCAATTTTTTTTTTTTCAGGGACTCTCATTTCTCTCACTTGAAATCACCTTTTTGTGTAACTCATGCCACAGCGCACAAAGAGATTGCTCTGTTCCTCATTCAGTCTTCAGTAAGGATATAGAAACAGTGGGTCTTCAGTTCCTTTGCTGAGAGCTACTGGAGGAAAGATAACGGAAAGGAGAAGGAAAGAAGAGAGCATAGTAATTAACACTAACTGCAGGCCCATATGATTAATGTTATTTGTATAATACCATTTAACCAACAACTGCATCCTCATAACAATAGGTGGTTTGAGGGAATGTTGTGGCAAATGTAAGGAGCTGCTGTTGCTGGATAATAATATGCTTCTGCAAAAAGGCTCTCTTCATGATTCATGCATTAGAGTTGCAAAAATAACAACAAGGGGAAAAATAGCTCCTGGGTACAAATACCAGACTGCAGCTGAACCTAGCCAGCACCTTTATGAATATTACAAGGACACTGACTTATCACCAGTGTATTTTCTATATAGCACAATCTTCACATCATTAATAGGACTAAATGAAACTAGCTGCAAGCTTTATTTCTCTATCTGTATTGTACTCTTATATCTAGACCTTATAAAGATCACCAAGGTTGTGTTTTAAATGTTTAAGCCTACAGATATTTTTGTGAAAATTATCTTTCAGTGCTAGCTCTTCCGGTAAAAAAATGCAAGCAAAAGAAAAGAATATTGTCCCAAAGTTTTTTTGTTTTGTTCCGTTTTGTTTTTTTTCTCCAGAGACCAGAGAAACAGACAGCTTTTATTCTAAGTGCTTGCACTTCTGTTCATCTGCAGCCTACAGGAAATCAGGTCTGTGAGGGTCACATCCTTAAGTCATTTTTCTGTGCCCATCTAATGGTTTGTTCAAGTCACTTTTCCATGCTAGTCCTGGGGAACATTAGGAATGTTCTGTTATACAAGCTGTGGCTCCAGCTCTGCAGAGACATATGTGATATGCTAAATTTAACCCCCTCCAAGTCTCTCTGGCTTCAATGGGATTATTCATTTAAGCAGAATAGTTCACCAGCTATAAAAATAAGCATGGCTGAGCTATGCGTTCAGGATCCCTAAATAAAACTATTGTGAGCCACTATTAACGATGTATTTGTTAAGCATCTACAATTTACTTAGCAGTAGCCATCACTAGACACATTAAAAGAATGTGAGGGTTAAATCTAGGTGCCATTAAGTGAAAGACAAAATTATCTTAGGCTCCAATGGGGTCATTATTTCAGCCTTGCAATCTGTAAGATGAGTCTGATGCCTCAGTGACTGTAACTATACTTGATCAAATAATGAAAAAGAAAAAGATACTTAAATCATTTGCCAAATGACAGCAAAATATACTCACAATTGAATTGGAAACAATTGAAATATACTCACAATTGAATTGAATCTTCTTGGTGGATACATGCTTCATTTAAACACTATAAGAGATGTTCTAATTCAACAGAAATCCAAGTCAGGCAGGGATTTTTGGTGCACTTCTGGACTTAGATGTGTACCCAGATGCAAAAACAGCACACAAATAGCCAAACAAGATTTTTGTATGGTATCTTGAACATGAACAGGACTGTGAAAATACGATAATACCTTCATAGAAGCAAACAGCATGGTTTCATCTGTTCTGCTGTGTACAATATTGGCCATTCTGCAGGAGGAAAGAATTTCCAGCTGATATTGCTGGCAACTACAGCCATGCTTCGGGGCATATGTTCCCTTCATCATCTCTGATGAAGAAACAGCAGATTCCAGAGGTCAGAAGCAATGATGTTGTTGGAAGCAAAGTGGTTCTGTCACAACCTAAACTCCTTGCACTGCTGGTTCCACCCTCTCTTCCGACCCACAGATGGTTTATCCCTAGACATCAGAACAGCATTCAAAAATATACAAGTACTTATTTCTAAACCACCTTATGGCAATACTGAATATTAATTCTGCAGAAGACTTCAATCCACAACTATACAATCCCAAAGGTTGCTTGCAAAGAAGAAGCAAGAATATGCAGCTTGGACAGCAGCTGGATATAGGCTTCACCCTTTCAGCACAACGCAGTTACAGACTGGCTTCAGCAGATCGTGGAAGTGTATTCTCAAGTTATAGTGGGCCTAAAGAACAATGACTCTATTGAGTCCATTTTTTTTTTTGCAGGCTGTTAAGCTAAGAATTTGAGCTTCCAGTCTCCCCTTGTGCCTGCTTTCATGAGTATCCCTAGAAGAGCATGATGCAGAGGTCAGAGATGGAGTGAATTTTCTGAAACATTCAGACGTTCACAAATGGACACTGATGTCCTTTATTCACTAAGACTTCACTCCAGCAGTCACAGGAA
>NW_009718598.1:94698-97251 GCF_000703405.1 Apaloderma vittatum
TCAGTTTTCAACCATATAGGGTGACAGAATTTCGGGCAAGACTTGGTTGTACCTGATATTTCTACTAGCAGTTCTAATGACAATGCTTTTAGAGAATACTTTGGAGAATAAGTTTATTTAAATGTAGATGGTTTTTATAAGGGCAATTTGTGGTAATATTATTTTGAAAGTATAATCTTCTTCCAGTGTAAATTAAAACTGTTTAAATTTTTTTGGCATAGATTTTCACATTATTTGCCATTATATTATCCACAGGTGTGTACAGTTGTTGAATTCTTTCTTTCCTAACAATAAGCTCATGTGATGACATGAGCATCTCACACTAAATTAAAACTTATTTCACAAGATGAGTAAACCCCTGCTAAGAGGATTTTTTTTGTCTTGGTAAATTTGGTGACTGTTTCTAAAAACAGATGTAGCATTATCTGAAAGTTCAACTAATGCCAGGAAACATTGGTTTTATATAGAAGGTCGCAGAATTCTAGCAGTGTGTTGTCTATGGATTTTTCGAGAATGTTAAGTGCATATGATAGGTTGTCTTCTCTGTATTTATTGTGGAGTCTAGCAGTCTAATGTTAATGGAATATTAGTGGTATCTATTGAATTCTTAATGAAATTAACTTTAAAACCCTAGTTTGGATGGCCACCCAGTCAGTTCCTTACCCATCTAAAAATCCATCCATCAAACCCATATCTCTCCAATTTAGAGGAAAGAATGTTGTGGGGGACTGTATCAAAGGCTTTCCAGAAGTCTATGTAGATGACATCACTTGTCCACTGACACAGTCACTCCATCCTAGAAGGCCACTAGATTTGTGAGGAATTCTAAAGCACAGCATGGGTCTAGGAATTTGCATATTTATTTAGTAAGGGTATGTCGGTTATATTATGAAGGATACTCCTTACTCTACTTCTTTACGAAGTTTAAGGGGCAGATAGATAAAAAATTCCTATGGTGAGAGTGTGAGAGAAGATTGTAGTGGACTCATACTAAAGGACTTTGATGAACTTAATAAGAAGAATGAAAAGACAAACTAAATGTTTATTTGGTTTTGATTTCCTTTTCCTCCATGTTTTAAAGGTTGCCAAAAGGAAAAATAGAGTGCTATAGAGCTAAGGACTACTATATAAGCACAAGGGGACTGTTAACTCTATGTGTGAAATCAATTTTGGCACTGCATAACTCCTGTATATTTGGAATTTTTGCAGCTATGACCTTGTACGGCAAATTTCTGTACTTAAATTCTTAAATCTGGATGGAATGTTTAAAATTCAGTTACTATGACCTACAGAGCAATGAGTTAACTAAGAGTTGTTGGTTTAAAAGGTGAATTTCAAAACATGATCGTACCTGGAATAATTATGACAGGAGGGATGAAGGCACACCATTGACACTAAGCCATCAGCTTTTCAGTTTTCCTGTTCAGAAGCCAAGCAATATGCAAGCTTTTCAGTTTACAACATCACATGAATAACCTAATATTAAAAAAAAATTATATATTTTCTATCTTATAACACAAGAACAAGTGACCTTTCAGTTAACTTAAAAAGGCTATGCTTTGAAACCAACAAAGATTTTTTTTTTTAAATTATAGATTATTCAGTGAGACTGGATAACACATGACCATAGGGCATTGTTAAAGTCAAACTTAGGTGAGGTTCAGAAAAAAAATTCCTTTTCTGATTCCAGTAACAAGGATTCTCAACACACAATATTAATTATAATGCCCTTTCCTTTTAGGTCAAAGATACAAAGATTCAAGACTTGAGCATTTCAGATGGGGTCTAGTACATGCTATATTTTATGCCTGCCTTTCTGTATAATAATTGCTACTGATTACAGTCAGAAACAGATTACAGGGTAAAAGGGACGCAGCATCTCAACTCTTACAGTAATTGTCCTGTGGAATGGTTCTGTGGTGTAAAGTGTTGCTCAAGATAAATACAGGCAGCAGAATACAAATATACTCAGTATCTGTCCCTGAATATTGATGAAAGTTTCTGGTAAGGAGCTAGAATTGTTAGCTTCACTTAGATGTACTCGACTGTTATTCTAGGAGCAGCTGCACTTCACAGAATCACAGAATGTCAGGGGTTGGAAGGGACCTTGAAAGATCATCTAGTCCAGCCCCCCTGCCAGAGCAGGATCACCTACAGTAGGTCACACAGGAACACATCTAAGCAGCTTTTGAACGTCTCCAGAGAAGGAGACTCCACAACCTCCCTGGGCAACCTATGCCAGTGCTCTGTCACCCTCACAGTGAAAAAGCTTTTCCTAATGCTTTTGTGGAACCTCCTATGCTCCAATTAGCATTCATTGCCCCTTGTCCTGTCACTGGACATCTCTGAGAAGAGCCTGGCTCCCATCCTCCTGACACTCACTCTGCACATATTTATAAACATTTGTGAGGTCATCCCTCAGTTTCCTCTTCTCCAGGCTAAAGAGAGCCAGCTCCTTCAGTCTTTCCTCATAAGGGAGATGTTCCACTCCCTTCATCATGTTTGTGGCTCTGTGCTGGACTCTCTCAAGCAGTTCCTTATCCTTCTTGAGCT
>NW_009718598.1:97304-118014 GCF_000703405.1 Apaloderma vittatum
CCAGACAAGAGGGGTAGGAGACCCTCTCTCGACCTACTAGCCACATGCCTTCTAATAGATCCCAGGATGCCATTGGCCTTTTTGGCCATGAGGTCACATTGCTGGCTCATGGTCATCCTGCTGTCCACTAGAACCCCCAGGTCCCTTTCCCTTATACTGCTCTCCAACACATCAGTCCCCAACCTATACTGGTACTTGGGAATGGTTTCAAGTTGCAACAGGGCAAATTTAGACTGGACATTAGGAAGAAATTCTTTACAGAAAGAGTGGTCAGACACTGGAATAGACTGCCTAGGGAGGTGGTTGAGTCGCCATCCCTGAATGTGTTCAAGTGTCATTTAGATGTGGTGTTGGGTGATATGGTTTAGGGGTGAACTTGTAGTGTAGGATTAATGGTTGGACTCAATGATCCCAAGGGTCTTTTCCTTTCACTTATGCTGCTCTCCAACACATCAGTACCCAACCTATACTGATATTTGCGATTGTTCTTCCCCAGATGTAACACTCTACACTTGCCCTTGTTGAATTCATAAAATTTCTCCATGCTCAGCCCTCTAGCCTGTCTGGGTCTCTCTGAATGGCTGCGCAGCCTTCTGGTGTCAGCCTCTCCTTCCACTTTTGTGTCATCAGCAAACTTGCTGACAGTGCTCTCTAATCCCTCATCCAGGTCGTTGATGAATTTATTGAATAGTACTGGTCCCAGTACTGACCGCTGAGGGACTCCCCTAGATTCAACTAGACCCTGTCCCATTGACCACAGCTCTCTGACTTCTTTCTTTCAACCAGTTCACAATTCACCTCACTATCTGATCATCCAGACCACACTTCCTCAGTTTAGCTATGAGGATGCTTATATAGAGAGAGCCTCAGTCATTACTTCTTATAATATTTTATTTACTTTGAGAGTTTAATATTCTTATCTATATTAAGAGCTTGTATATAATATGCACCTTTTATAAAAAAAGTATTCCTGGTCATACATATTTCATGAAATTCCTTGCAGGATGTGTCTAATGTTGTGGTGACATTCTCACAACAGTTGGTAGAAAGTGGCTCACTGTAGATTTGTCTGTAGAAATTGCGATTAAATCAGAAACATATCTTTAGAAGTTGATGAAAGACTGAAAAAAACACCTATTTCCTGTCTTGAATCAAGACAGGAAATAGAATATAGGATTTTTTTCCCGTAAGTTCAAAATGTACAAACATATCAGTGCTGAGGCTACAATTGCCATATTTTGCTATTTTATTGGTTAAGTGGAAAAAATTACAACCTTGAACTCAATGTATTTTTTAAAGTTTCCTAGTCTCACTTAAGATAAGGCCACATTGCCCCTATGTGTTGCCTGATCTAGTTGAGAGGCGTCCCTACCCATGACAGGGAGGTTGGATTAAATGATCTCTAAGATCCCTTCCAGCCTAGGCCATTCTACCATTCTATGATTAGAGCATGTACACCCCTAAGGGGCTGCAGTCCACGCCGGAGCACGTTCAAGTGGAGGAATTAATTGCTGAGGAGTACTTGCACAGAATGAAGGCCTTTTCTGCTCCTCACCCCACCCTACCAGTGAGAAGACTGTGCAGTCATAAAATGGGAAGGGACACAGCCAGGACAACTCACCCCAACTGACCAAAGGGATATTCTACACCATATGATGTCATGCTCAACAGTATAAAGCTGAAGGAAGAAAGAGAAAATGCAGGACGTTCAGAGGGATTGTGCTCGTCTTTCCAGGTCACTATTTTGGTGTGATGGAGCCCAACTTTCCTAGAGATAGATGAACATCTACCTGCCAATGGGAAGTGGTGAATTAATGCCTTATTTTGGTCTGCTTGCATATGCAGGTTTTACTTTACCTGTTAAACTGTCTTTATATCAATCCACAAACTTTCACAGTCATTTAAAAGCGAGTGAGCAGCTCGGTGGTGCTAAGCTGCCAGACAGGGTTAAACCACAACAGTACACCAGAACATTAATTCCCACTCTTCTTCTTGGCTTTGTAAGTAGTAATGGCTCCAACTTGTGCAGCTGTTGTGATGAAAAATGCATGAAATTTCATCTCAAATCTTGCTCCATGAATTGCTTTAAAAATAATGGACTGAAGCTTTAATTTTGTATCATGAAATGACTGAGTATTATTAAAGATGGTTCAGCACTGGCCAGTTGCCTGACTTGGAGCCCTGTCTGTGTTCCATGATTCTTCTGCAGCCAAAAATAGTCATGGGTAATCCAGCCCTGAAGTGAGGAAATACTCTGCAGGTATTTTTCAAGGAAAGGTGCAAAACGTGTTAGGTCTTCCTGGAGGAACACTTCAGCATTGAGCTGCCTCACACAAAAATATTCAAATCATGTCAAGAAATAAGAATACACTGAAGAATGCTGATTTGGACTAAGAGGGTTTTTTTTATTTATTTTCAAATTTTACTGACTGAAGTTTGAAGAACAACACAGAGATTAATGTTCTTCTGAAGAGAAACATAACTATTACAGAATTCCAGTAAAACATTCTTTATCATCTCCACCCAAAATGTAATTCCCTCCCCAAGGAGATTTACTCCCTCTTAACGCTCACGCATAGTCATGCCCAATATGATTTCTACTCGTTGTGGCCTCTGTAATATTAATAACAACCATAATTACACTGTGCCTTCTGACCCCAGTTTAACATAACACATTTGAGTTCATGTACTAAGCTAAATGTTTAATCATGAGCATGCTGAGGGAGGAGCAGGTGTTCTCCGTATCTCACCTCCAAATGCTTGCCCTATGGCTGGTTTCCTCTTACATACCCATTTATTACAAAGCTGATGGAACTTGCTGCTCCTGCCTCCCTGAGCTTCTTAAGTAGCACCTCCGGCATCAGCTTTATTAAAAAATAAAATCAAATGTGAAAGAAATAGGGCAGGTGGATGGTCATAAGGACTTGGTGCTATTTAGATTACACAGCTCCTTAGGTATGTCCTTACATTTAACAATGAACTTTTGGTAACTGCAAGTATATAATCACCTCAGCTCATGTCATTACTTGGTTTAACAGCTAATGCTTAAATCATAGTTTTTGATGGATTGACAAGAGAATGCCTTTCCCTTCCAACTAAATACAAAGGAGAGGGATCCAGGCTTCCTTTTTTTTTCTAAAGTTTTTTAAGAGTTTCATTCCTGGACCTGCAAGGGCTAGTCAAGGGATTTCAAGTAATAATGCGAGAAATGTACTTGTTACTAAACTTGTGTCAGTCTGTGCACAAAGGTAAAGCACAGGTCACTTTTTTGGGGGTTTTTTGTTTTGTTTTTGCAGAGAAGAACTACTCAGCATAAAATAAATCTGGATTCTCATTCTGCATCTTTCAGGTCCAAAATAATGAAAATGAAGCCCTTGAAAAGTTATTAAAACTCAGTGGAGGCAGATGCTTATTATGCACAACTGACATCTTGATGAGAATTCTTAGAAATTGCTACCACTTGTATGTCTACAATACATATGGAACTTTTTGAGTGCTGATCTATATTTTAAGGCCAGAAAAGACTGCTATCCACGCTACCTCTGACCTCCAACACAACACAAACTGGAGAGTATTCCTTGGTAATATCTGAATAAAGCCCATGACTCCTGATTGAGATAGAACAGACGTGCTTTAGAAAGCTGTCCAGTCTTTTTTTGAAGACTTTAAATGAGGAGGAATGCATGAAATGGCTAGAAAATCAACCACTGCAATAGCCTATTTTTATATAAAATTTCATGTTAATTCAAGCTACTAAACTATATGTTGTCTGTTTGAATGAAGAGCCTTCTTCACTCAAATACAATCTCTCAAAGGCAGTAATTGTACTGCTACATCTTAGCCCACCCTTGGATACACTAAAGAAATCAAACTTCTCTATCCTCTGGCTGAAAACATGTTTTTCCTGAACATGACTGGTTCATATAACTCTTGACAGCTTTTTCCAATATCCAAGACACCAGAACTGACAGTAATGCTCTCATTAATGCCAAGGAGACCCACACTACTACTGCTGTATAAATTTCCTTGTTTCTACTTCAAAAGTTCCCATGGGTTCTTTGCACACTTAATGGCGCTGGAAATGGGTGCTCAGTTGGTTGACTACTGTGACCCTGCATTGTCTTCAGCATTACCAACTGCTATAATAGAATTTCATCCTATAAATGTGGCCCATTTTCTTGTAGCTGAATATATTAAAATGTGTGTTGTTAAGTACTATTTATAATGAATCTCAGATCACTCTGCAGAACTGACCTGCTCTTAGCTTTATTTACTGCTCCCCAGACTTTTCTTCAACTGCTAGTTGTCTATTTTGTTCAATTTAATGTCAGTGTCCCATTAGTTACCCCTCAGACTATTCCATGACCCATCTGTTCTCACCAAAGGGAAGTTATATTCATCGTAGTCCCTTTTCTTTCTTAAGTTCATCTATTACTTCTATTAATATTCCTTTGTGCAATATGAAGTCTTTGTTCTTTCACACTGGGAAACCAGGCTCCAGTGTTAAGTCTGGCAAAGGCAATGATTGCAATGGTGAAAATCAGTTTTGTTTGTCTTTAACCTGCTTTTTCTCTGCTCAGCAACCGTTCTAACTGATTTGGGAATGACCTAAGGAAGTCTGCAAGCACTCCCCAAACCTATCCATCATAACATGGCCTTTCTTTTATTCTGTCTCATCAAGTCCACTAAAGCATTTTTCAAAGGATCTGTCCTTTTATTTCCAGCATTCTCCACATGGCAGTACAGTAACAAGGCTGGCACAAGACTCACTGCAGGCAATGAAACTTGCCCTGAATCGAACTAAGTCATTTTCACACCCCAAAGCCTAGCCAAAAATTTATTGTGATTTCCCTCTGCTGTTCCATTGTCCACCCACTTTACTGCAGCCCCTGCATCAGGAAAAGTATTTTCCCCACAGAAGAAAATGGCATAAACTAAGAGAGATGCTGCTTTGTACAGCACAACAGGAGTACTTGGAGATGTTCCATTTCTGCCTGTTGGGTAACACCCTTTCTTCTAGCCAAGCAACATATCCTCTTACTAGAAGTTAGCTGCAAATGGGTCTTTAAACATCACACATGGGCTGCTGAGAAATATTTGCCTATGTGTCGACATAGGCAGCTTCTTGCTCATATGCCAATGCTCACATACTTGGCTGAGCTGACGTACTGATACTGCACCTGAGCTAGATGCATCCTTGCCTCTCCTTCTCAGCTGTGCTCACTGCATTCTTCACACTCCACAAAAAAACAAGAGATCTCTTCCTCTTACACCAGGAACTGAAAAATGCACCTGACAGAATCATGCAAATCTATTTTCTGCCTGGTTCTGAGCAAAGACTTTGATTCCAGATTGTGACAGGTATTTGTAGGAGTCACCTCTGTATAGCTTTTTAAAATGTCTTTTTAAGACAAACCACATCCTCATTCCTAGGAGAAAATTTCCACTTTTCGTTGTAGCAGGACATCTTCCTGATCTTCTGGTGAGATAGCGCTTCCAGGTGTCAAAACATCCACAGTGTGTGGAAGTGGTCAGAAGTGAACAGCAGAAAAGACTAATACTCAAACCTAGGAGTCTAAATTGGAAGAAGTAATCCAGATATCTGGTCTCTGCTGCAGGGGATGCTGACACATGCTGTCTGATGGCTTTTCTGTGCAAACTGCAGAAACAAGGATGTAAAGCAGTAACTTTGAAAACACTGATCTGTGCTCTGAAGCAGCTCTAGGTATCTTCCTTCAAGACAAGGTTTTGAACTAGAGGGGATACAAATGCCTATCTAAACCCCTTAATTGGGATATTCAAGAACTGGAAAGGAGACAATTTTACCACTCTGTGCTGAGTATTTCTCTTCGTCAGCAGTAAAGTGACTTTCATTCATTGCACAGAATTTCTATTGCTTTGTTTTTGTTGTTTTACCTTGTAAATAATTTAGAGCTCTGGATACTGTTCTGGGGCCTCAGGATGCTTAGGAGGTAAACATTGTAACATCAACATTGTGAGACAGTACCCAAATCGTGTGCTCATTCCAACCTCAACTAAAGTAGGACAGAAGCCGATCAAGACTGAGCAAACGGGGGTAAATTACGATTATGAAGGGGAAGTCCCTGCAGCTGGGATGCATTAGGTCAGGATGATGTAAGGATGAGATTGAAGCAAATTTTTTTCCCAAAGAAGGAGTTGAGACACAGAAAGGAAAAAGTAAAAAAAAAAGATTTCTTATTGTGAAGAAAGATTTCTGATTGTGATTTCTTATTGTCTTCTTTAAAAGTCACTACAGCGTATTAAGGCACTAGGTAAGAGCATCTCTCATAATCATTTTTTCTGAGTCTCAGAATGATTCCTGACAAAAAAAAATATTTTTTCCTCAGTCTGAGGTAGTCCAGGGGTCAAAGACTCTCCTGTCTCCATAGTCCTTAAATGGTTCTTACTGCTTGTTCTCTCTTCATGCTTTCTGTTTATCCCTAATGAAGCCATCTGGCCCAACCTTCACAAGGCTGCTCAATACCTCATTGAGTAGGGCCTCAGACTCCCTTACTTATGTCAAGTTCTTTAGTCAGACACCATTTATAGGCTTTTCTTTTTACTTGTAAAAACTGAAGGAGCTTGGAAACAATAACTGTTTTTTCAGTTTTTGCCATTGTAATAAAAATTGCAGACCACAGTAAAATCATTCTTCTCTGTTAATTAAATTAAAGCAAAACAGTAATACTCTGATTCAAACATAAGAAAAAGGGAAATTTAAAGCTAAGATTGAAAATGCCTGAGTCCAGATGAGCTGACTGCGACTGAGTTAATCTTTTGTGCTGGGGAATCAAAACCTTTTTCAAAATATCTCCAACCTCAAACAAGAAGCATATTTGAATTTCCTGGATTTTTACGTTCTCAGAACGGTGCCTAGTATTTTAACCTTAATCCAGTGATGGGTTTAATGGACATCAGAGTACATCAGGTTTCTCTGGCACAGCAGTTTCCTATCAAACCTTCCTCTTCTCTAAAATCCTGTCACCATGGTCTCCATTGACTGCATTTGTAATGGTAAAAAAAACCTCCTGGGGCTGTTCTGTCGGTCCTGAGGACAAATGGGACAGAAAGGCCCATATCTATACAGCTTAACTCTCTTAAACCTTCCTCAAATTGCTCACGGAGTGTGTTTCTTGGCCTGAGCTGCCTCCCGGATTGTCCCCATGATAGCACTAATTGGCTGAGACCAAAACTGTGCCAAAAATTTCACAATAAGAATGGTTGCATTCAAACTGTGCTCAGGCCCATGGGCTGACCTTGTTTAGTTTATTAGTTTAGCTGTAACCATTGTGGCCACATCCAATTCTCCACAGGCTGCGCATTGACTTTACGTAAGGTTGGTTTTATATACTCAGCCTTGGATGGGAGGTTGCCCAAAGTACAATCCTGCAGTCTATCTTTAAAACAAAGAAACAAGCAAACAAACCCTTGCCTGAATATGTAATTAAAGGGTTTTTTTCTGAACTTTTGGTCCTTTTTGCTTTAACATTTTAAATTTTATATATTGGAAATCAATTGGAAAAAAAAATCAAACCATTCCAAACCCCCCATTTTTAAAAATAACAAACAAGTACTACATGAGGAATGCATAATTTTGAAACCAGGTTAAAAAAGTGGTATTTATTATATGGAACTTGTCAACAAACAAACCTTAATATTTAGTCACAGATTTTCCTTTGGGAACTCCAAACTGAGTTACTGTAAGGTAGAATGGAATCATAGGATCGTGTAGGTTGGAAAACACCTTTAGGATCATAAAGTTCAATTGTTAACCTAGCATTGTCAAGTCCACCGTTACACCAAGTTCTGGTCATTAAAAATGTGTTCATAGTACTACACAAGAATAAAGCAGTAACATAAGAACTACTTTCTGTTTCACAAAAAGTTATTTTTAAAGGAGTGATTGTTATCAGATGCTGAAGATGCTCTTTCATCCTCATCCGCAGAACTGGCTTCAGCAGTGATACGACAACTGCTAAATGGAGAGGTGGACAACCTCAGGCGGACAGAGGTCAGCTTGCATCATGGAAGAGGAGGTGTGATATGCCTAAAATGGCCATGACTTTGTTTTTACAAATATCTAGCATTTTTTTTCCCCAGCCTAGAAACACAATCTTGCAGCACAGAGCCCCCTATGTAATTATTTCTTCTGTTTAAATAAATATTGCTAAGAGATTGTTTTTCCATTTTACCTTTATTATTTTCTTGTTATTACAGCTACATCACTGGTATTTCAAAAAAGAAAAATAAAAAAATTCATAACTACCATCCTGGATATGGATGATGTGATTTGAACTCCTAAAACACTTGGAAAAAGCTGATTTTCCATATTATATGTTACACTACAAGAAACAGAAGATGACATACTGATGCTACTGCTTCCCCCTGCTGTGCAAAGCATGGTGGCTGTGAGTGAGTGACGAGTCTCATTCCAGAGAGAAATAGCTCGCTCAGCATTTATTCTGGAGTTGTCAATGTTTTCTGAAAGGTATATTAGACCTTCACTTCAAAGATTTTTACATAGTCAGATGTTCCTGCTCTAGAGAAACAGGTGACAGAGCTCTTTTACAGTTCGACAGTAGACAAGCATACGTCAAAGTTGTAACCAGCACAAAAGCCAAGGGGGACAGGGTTGGGGTGGGAGGGGGAGGTCTCTAACACAAAGAGGAGGTGATGGAGAGACCGGGAGACTTTTCTATCCTGAGGCATATCTTAGGTATTCTATCCTGAGGTATATCCTGAGGTATCCTTAGGTATTCTGTCCTGAGGCATATCTTAGGTATTATGTCTTAGGTATTTTGGATCAGAGTCAAGGCTGAAAGTGCTCCTCAGACCCATGTCCCTCACTTCCCAGGTATTGCTTTAGTTATTTTTAGGCTGTTTGGCTTTGCAAACCTGCTTTGGGAGTCCTTTGTAGCTGCCTTCTCAGAGATGGTGTCAGAGCACGTCTGCCACACTAGATGCTAGATAACCCTTCTTGACCTCTCAATTTATGAAGAACAGACCTGAAATGACATGGTTACAGCATATTTCTGTTGTGCTGTGCCCTTGAAATAGATGCAAAATAATACGTAATAGACATTAAATGAATGTTGCTTTGAAGAATAAAAATGCTGCAGAACACTAGCAAAAACTTTGACTGTCATGTGAAAATGCAGAGTTATCTATACGATTATTAAAATCCAGGCTATATTTTCCATTTGTTTTTATATGTGAGGTCTCCTTGAAATGACTTATAAAACTTGGGAACCTAGGCAGCTTTTCTCCAGGGAATATAAAACTATAGCAGCTGATACTGGTAAAATAGGTTATATGGAGCCTTAGAAATGACTACTTGATTTGTCCAGTATTTATTGCCTGAGTAATGTACAGAAACAGTAAAACAGAAAAGCACAACTTTCCATCTGTGCTGCATTATGCCATACATAAGAACTATTTTTCATTTGAAATGGTGGTAGCCCCATAGGCTTTCTTACTTTGATATCCTATGCTACCACACATGATATGATAGAGTATAAACAGACTGACTATAAATCAGAATCTTTACAGTTTTGAAAGCTGAAACGTTCCAGCACTCACTTCCCACCAAACAGGCCTCCTAAAGTGTAGCCTGGGTCAGGTGTTTGGATTTTCTTTAAGTGGAGACTAAAGGTTGTTGCATCAGAAGCCTGAAGCCAGCTAGGAAAAATAGAAAAAAACAAAACAAAACAAAACAAACCACCCCAAAATACGAAAAAACCAAACATTACCAAAACCAAGCAAACAAAAAAAGTCCACATCTGGTTCCCAAGATGCACAGTTCAAGAGCTCACCAGAATGTAAGGAAGGGTTTACAGTGTTACAGACAACTTTTAAGCATTAATTTCCCTTTATTTTTAATGCTCTGCTCATAAGTTTGCATGGCTTAAATCTCACCAAAGTGAGAGCCTGTGTGACACTGGAGGAACACTATCCTGCTTTATCTCTTCCCATTTGTAACCGGAGAGGCAGCAGTTTAAAACAGATGGACTGATAACTTTAAAAAGCCGTTGGAATCACTTTATTTTTTTTACTGTTCCATGTATTTATTTTTTTTAAGAATATAAGTTAGAACTCTTCTAACTGACATTCTGGAACACAGTAGATTTTATGAATCAAACAACTTTCATTATTTTAATATTTTATTCATTTTTTTTCTGACTGGACCTGTGATATATAAGTTGCTGTAAATATGCAATTGTAAGAACTTTCTAATGCTGAGCAGCACTTTGGAATCCAAGGGCCTAAAGGTTGGACTAGATGATCCTTGAGGTCCCTTCCAACTCAGTTATCTATAAGTCTATTATTCTGTGATTCTATCTCTTTATAATTCTATGAAAATCCTTCAGACCATAGTGAGGAGGGTGGAAGAAAGCGTGCTGGGTAACAAAAACTTTCTATACCTATATATGAGAATCCAGCACTGGTGGCAATAAAATCTGTGTATGGAGCTTAAATTAAGGAGCAAAACCACCAACAAAAAAAAAGCCATAGGGAGACACTTTTTCAGCAGAATCAAATATAACTGCATTAAATCACACTGGTGAGGAGACTGCAGGGGGTGATGAAGTCCAGATGCTTTGTCCACAGTATTCTGTCATTTTCTTGACATGTTTTGAATCCTCTTATTGGAGGAGAGAGAGGAAGGGAAGATGAGGAAGCTCCCAGGTCCAGAGGGACAAGAAGGAGGTGGGGATGAGAAGGGGTCCTGCTCGCAGGAGTAACAAGGAGCTGTGAGTTGAAGGGCAGTACCACGGGGTATACAACCACCTCCGCAGAAGCATCTGGTGCTGATGGGAACCAAGTGAACTGGCCCACCACTACCGAGCTGCTGGTGTGCGTGCGTTAGCCTAACTGACACATGCAGTTGCAAGCTCACAAACACAAAACTTCACATTATTACATCACTCAGCATCCAGGCTTTCAGAAGGAGGAATACTAAGAGAATCTACAAGCAATGCTTAGAGAAACTACTGCATATGCTTAAAAATGCACCAGTCCTGGAAATGTTGAAACTTTTTTGTGGTGGGAACAGGAAAGGTGTTCTTATGTCTCCTGTCCTTTCCTCAAAAAACAACTGGAAGAAACATATTTTGTTTTATTCATCAAAAATACATTTATTTCTTTCCTTCAGAACTACATTGTGTATAATTTTCATTACAAAGAAGGCACTGCTAGGTGCCATTTTGAACCAAATACTTCTCCTTGGAAATATAGGTATATCTGTTTTACAAATACAGTTGTCTTACACTCTAGAGTATTTATACATATATATTACTATTATTTATAAAAAGGTAAAAAATTGAAAATAGAAATGTTCAATAGTGTTGACTTGTAAACTGTTGTGGTTTGACCCTGGCTGGCAGCTGAGTACCCACACAGCCGCTCTCTCACACCCCCTTCTCCACTATACGGGGGGAAGAAAATATTTCAAAGGGCTCAAGGTTTGAGAAAAGGACAGGGAGATCACTTTAATTTACTGTCCTGGGCAAAACAGACTCGATTTTTGGGAAATTAATTACATTTATTAAAAGAACAAATCAGAGAAGAGTAGTGAGAAATAAGAAAAAGCAAACAGATCTTAAAAGCACAACACCTTCCCCCCATCCCTCCCTTCTTCCGGGGCTCAACATCAATCCCAGTTTCTCCACCTCCTCCCCCCGAGTGGCGCAGGGGGACAGGGAATGGGGGTACAGTCAGTTCATCCGATGTTGGTTCCACCGCTTCTTCACTCCAGAGGAGGACTCTTCACTCTTCCCCAGGGCCATTGTGGGGTCCCTCTCACAGGAGACAAGCTTCAGACTCTCTTCTCCGGTATGAGTTGTCCCATGAAGGGCAATTCATCACAAACTGCCCAACGTGAGACACCTCACGAGAGGCAGCCCACCCCTCGGGAGTCGGGGGTGCAGTCCTTCCAGGAAAACTGCTCCGACGTGAGTCCCCCGCAACATCTCAAAGGTCCCGCCAGCCAACCTGCTGCAGTGTGGGCATTCACTCCTCAACGGGCTACAGGCTCCGCAATGCGGGCTTCCCATGGGTTACAGCCTCCTTCAGGAATCCACCCACACAGTGTGGGGTCCTCTGCCCCACAGTGAACATCTACACCCTGCCCATGGCTGCAGGTGGACAACCCGCTTCACCATGGTTTTCAGCACAATCCCAAGGGACTCCCTGCCCCAGCTCCTGGAGCACATCCTTCCCCCACTCCTTCTTCACTGACCTTGACATATTCACGTATTCTCACTCCTCCATCTCTGTGCCAGTTGTTGTGGCGCAGTTCTTTTTCCCCGTTCTTAAATATATTATCACAGAGGCGTTCCTCTTCTATCACTTTACTGATAGGCTCAGCCTTGGTGCAGCGGCGGGGGCCCCCTTTTTAATCGACTGGGTCCACCAAAACTCGAGAAGTTTCTAGCAGCTTCTTGCAGAAGCCACCCTGCAGCTTCCCCTCCCCAGCCAGGCCAAACCAATACATAAACAAAAAAAATAAGATTCTGACTTTGAGATCAGAAAGATTTCAAATTTTATAATTCAGTTATTAAAGAAAAACATTTGCAGGGGAAAAATAGGGAAAGAAAAATTACATCCCCATATATTCAGTCATTATAACATAGCCCAAGGGGATTATAGACATATATAGTGTACACTGTAGGTTTAGTGGTATTACAGTTGCTTAATATTAAAGATTTTCTTCAAATCTTATATAAATTAAAAAGATGTTTTGAATGACTGAAGTGCAGCAGTTATGTCATTTTAGATTTCTCTAAAAAAAACCCACCTCAAAACAAACAACTTCCAGTCCTCATTTAATAAAAGAAGGACAACTTTATTTGTCTGGTTTTGCTGAATTCCTTTATTTACTGTCAGGCCTTGAGTCCAGGGGAAAGCAGTTTATTCCTTCTTTCCCCAAGTGTCCTGCACCTCAATATTCCAGATATCATTTTTGAAACTGGATATATCACATCAGATTTTTTTTCGAGGTCAAACTAACCAGCTGTTCTCTAAAACACTGACTCAGTCCCAATTCTGTGACGATTTTGATACCCAAAATCTAGAATGAAACAGTGACTAAATACCAGTGCCCTCACAATCCAATAACCTTCTTGTTTTCCCCAGCAGTGCCTTATGATTTCTTTTCATCCAGAGTGAACAAAGGAACCCTCTGCCCACCTATGCATGCGGACAGGCAACATCTGTAAATTGTTTGTAAAAATAAAAAAAATATCTTTCTGAGTCAGATAGTGTATGCCAAGTGTTTTCGTGAGTGGTTGTGTCATAGGCAGATGCCTGTGTTTGCGCCAGTGCTTGCAGATGACTTAGTGATGGGAGAAGGGAAATTTCCAGACTCGGATAGTTGGTTTTCCTCCTATGTTGAAATTATACACAATTATTTGTATTTCACAGAATCGTATAATCATATAATGGTTTGAGTTGGAAGGAACTTTAAAGATCACCTAGTTCCAAGCCCCCTGCCATGGACAGGGACACCTTCCACTCGACAAGGTTGCCTCTTCCCTCCCTGGAATTGCTCCAGAACAGGCTGGATGGGGAAGGCTTCCACAACTTCTTAGGGCAACCTGCTCCAGTGTCTCACCATCCTCACTGTAAAGAATTTCATCCTCATATCTAATCTAAATCTACTCTCAGTTTGAAACCATTACCCCTTGTCCTGTCACTGCCCTCCTGGATAGAGTCCTTCCCCTTCTTTCCTGTAGGCCCCCCTCAGGTACCAGGAGGCTGCTACAAGGTCTGCCCTGAGCCTTGATGGTTATTCTTTTCCCAGAAAACCTGAATCTGTCTTTTTGTCTTCATTATTTAAAATTTACCGTAGTCATTACACATGACACAACACTGCAATGACCCCTCTGACTTTACTCATTAGCTTTCAGTTCCACATCCTAGTCAGAAACAGAATTTTTCTCCTCAAATTTCTCTTGTCCCACAGTTTCCTTAGCTGAGATCATGATGACATCACAAGCCTGGCAGTCTATGAAGATAGGCATTAGTTATTTAGCCTTGTTCTGATCATCTCCTAATAAACTGTCTAATGAACTGCCCCTACTTTGACAGACCTCTTAAAACACAAAAAGCATCTGTGACACATGAACAAGACTAGCTGGGAGCCAGTAATTCTCTTCCCTGGAACTGCGAAGTATGCTTTCACATCAGATCTAAACCAGGAAAACCTTACCTACTTAGCATGTGTTTGGCTCAAAATATTACTGAAAATAATATAAAAAAATGTAAAATATAGCGTGACATGAGAGAAATAGATGCACTTGTAGTTTTGATTCTAAACTGATAATTCAAGGTGCAGATTTTTCAGAGAATGAAAACTTAAATTAACAATTACAAATCAATTAACAATCACAAATCAATTAACAATCAATGCAGTACCATCAGCACAAAAAGGGGTAGCATAATAATGGTTTACATATTTTGCATTCATGCAGTATACATATGCTGTACCCATTAAAGCCGACTTAAGTTACTTAACATTCAATTGTGCATTTTGTGGAGTGAGTCAATAGTGACTCACTAGCCCACTATAGTGCCATATGGGAAACTTTCCCTCTCCTGAGCAGATGGAGATTAAGCATGTCACAGACAAAATGTGTTTTGTCTTTGGAGAAAAGATGTTGGCTGCTTTGTTCTTAGACTTTTTGACAGGCCAAGCCTTCTGCTAGTATTGAGAGTCCTACATTTTGAGGTCTCATGGATATTTCAGCGTGTCTCTGAAATACTGAGCCACAGAAGACAGATAAAACCAGGCTATCCAGAAGCCTGCAAGTAGAATATGAGTATTGCTGTGAGATCCAAGATTTAACTAGTGGGAGGAAGCAGAAAAAAAACCATCACCTTTGCCATCTTTTTAACACATAATTCTCTCTGAGGGAGACAAGTGCTTTCCATTCCACTGTGGAAGATTTAGATGGAAGGTGATTTAGTTACTGTTATACTTTTGTAGGTGGCTGATGCAAGAGAAACTCTATTTTCTGTTCCTTGTGGCTGCATCTACCCAGAATTACATTCTCCTCTCCTCTTCTCTCCTCCCCTCTCCTCTCCTTTCCTCTCCTCTCCTTTCCTTTCCTTTCCTTTCCCTTTCCTTTCCAGTTTTGCTCATGTACTTTTCCCTTTTTTTCTGTGTACTTATGATATTTTTCTCAAAATAGCAGAAGGAAAATACTGAGAGAGGTTACCATATTTTTTTCTTTCTCAAAGAATGACAAGCATCCACCCTAACCTTTTTAAGTTTTCAAGAGGAAAAATGGACATTCAGCCTATGCAAAAAGTAAAACATCTTCATTCCTAGTTTAAAACTCTTCTCCTCAGGTTGGCCAACCTGTTGACAAGGATCCTTTGCCATTTGGTACTTGCCTCCACTTAATCAGGTGGATACCATCTTTTCTTCAATCCTCAGAGAAGGTCCCAAGGTTGTAAAAGACAACCCCCTGTTGTCAACACTGGCTGTGCAACTGATTGTTAATCCATTTTTCATCTGGTCATTCCTCTTCACTGGAAAAATCAAGGGCCCCCACACCTTTGTCCTTCACCTCAAATACAATGTAGTCTTGCTTGCTACACTCCAGGTTTCCCGTGTCAATGAAATTGGTGCCCACATGGAAGAGCAGCAGGGGGAAGTAGTCTGAGGACCAGACAAAACTTAGCAACCTCTCTACGCTGTCCTGGATCCAAATGCCTGGCAAGTAGCAAACATCCCTAGACAACAGGTCAGACCAGCAGATGGTGGTCTCCATTCCCTGCAGCAAGGAGTCTCCCACAGCTAATACTTCTGCTGCTAATGCTGCTGCAGGACTTAGGCTCAGCCAGCTCAGATGCTTCATTGGACATAGCTCCTAGTCCTTCACCTGTTGTCTGGGTATTGAACTTCCTCGGTAGTTGTAGACTTGCAGATGAGGCAGGAATTATTTCCCTAGTGTGAGAAGTCAAAGGATTCCAGCCTTTACCATCATGAAAGTCTTTGTTAAGCACAGACTTGGTCTGTCCCTCTCTCAATGAGGTTAGGGGTTCAGGCTCTTGAAGAAGATTCAGTCACTGTTTTTCTCACCATCCCTGTTGCTACACTGTCTACTGACTGCCTCCCACAGCTGCTTTATCAGACTACACAGACCCTTCCCCAGTGCACAACTCCTACAGGCAAGAAGCCCATCTGCTTCGGCTCCTGAAAGAGGACTCGATGGTTTGGGTTGTGTGCTTTTTCACACCAGGGAGAGCTGCTTCAGTGGGTGTGGGGGAACTGTGCTCTGTAGCACTTCACCTTCATCACCATCACCACACATGTTCACTGTGCACGACAGATGGTACCTCTGATACCCTTCTGTGCCTACTTCTGCATAAATAGCTGTCTAGGACTTTCCCTAGCACCTATTGGAAGGGTGTTTGGCTCTCCAAAATCAGGAGTCAGATGGAAATCAAAAACTGAAAGCACCCTTTGCTAGTTAGAAGCTATTAGAACTTTCCAGCCATCCCAGTGTCACCTTTTCCCAGTGGCACTAGCTACCCCAAAGTTCTCAAAATTTTTCTTAGGAGAAATTCCCAGAAGATCTAGGAATGGAGGCCAGAAGTTGCTGTTCAAACTGCTGAATCCACTGGTTACTTCTTTTAGCTGTGGCTCCCAAGGTGGAGTGTTCAGCATCATTCAGTAATGTTCAAGATGAGTTAAATTCAGCCATCAGGCTATTTTTTAAATTAATCTGATTTACAATAGATTAAATTTCTGAAAAGGAGTCTTCTTCAGACTGTCTTCAGAAGCTAAAGCCACAGACACCTGTGTTTGTATATAACTTTTTAGCTTTAAATATGCTATTAGAGTTCTGAGGTTGAAGTTGTTACCTTAAGGTCAGAGACTGTGGAATCAAGGAACTGCAGCTGGCATAAGTTGCTTTACATTCACAAAACAAGAGGAATCACAGCAATTCACCATCATTCTGCATCTGGAAAGTGTGGTTTCTCCATTATACATGTGAATGACAGCTTCAGTGATGAGACAAGACCAGACTGAGCCTTCAAATTTCACTTAAATCACTGTCACCTATACATTTGTAATAGGAGAAAATGTCAACTATGACTAATGAAAATATGTTTTCAGATGCTGTCTCTTAGCACTAAATACTATTAGTGACATCACATAGAACAAAATATGAATTTTACTCAAAACCTGCTAAAGAAAGATTCAGATTTTAAGTGACTGTCATAGTGGCTTGGAGAGGGGGGTTTTACAGGCAGTACATTTGTTGGTGTCATATGAGGAAAATTGGTCAACTGAAGTCAACTAATTTGTAAATTTTTATAGCTAGCCTTTTCAGTTGTAATTTTAATGAAGCATTGAATGTGCAAAAGCATAACACATTGAGGTGCATAAGTTAGTGTTAGCACATTTTAAATATTCAGATGTACATTCTAAAAAAACTGTTAGAAAATGATAGACTAAAAGTTTATAAAAGGAACAGAAATGGAGAGTCTCTTGACTATAAAAGTTTTCAGCCCATTGTTTCTATAGAGCACTAAATGAGAACTTCCTTTAGTTATCCAGCCACAAGCCTATACTCAAATGAGAAGAGGAATATTCACCAGCCAAGAGAAAATATCTGCTTAAGGAGTAAGTTAGAGATGGAAATAAGAAAATGATGGTAAAACCTCTTGAATTACAAGCCATAATCTCATACTTGGAAGAAAAAAAAAGACATGCCAAAAATCCATAACATGATTTATAAAATGTGAGTCTGAACATTGTGCTTCTTAATTGTCTTTTTATTCTTTTTTGTTACTAACTAACTGTGAGATGCTATTTCATCATGGAGGAAAGAAGTTAGGCCACAATCCACTCATAACATGGACAATTATATTGAGTTCTTCCCTGAGATAACAGTTTTTTTCCCCTACTCACTTCTTCCAGGTATTCAAAACTTTGTTCAAATGGGTATTAAAGCACAAATGTGACAGACATCAGGCTCATTTGTGATTTATTTATTTTGGATTTTGCTCTGATATTCTTTTCCTTTAATGACCATTTATTTGGCTCCAGTTCATTATTTTACACTTTGTTTACTAATTTTTTTATTTTTATTGAATTTATTATTTTATTAAAATTTTTCCTTTATGTATGACAGATACATTTAAATGTAAACTGTGGGCACCAGAAACCTTCAGTACGTGAACTGGTTTATTTAATGTGAAGCCTAAACACTGGAAACCAGAAAGAACAAAGGAAACTCACGTGAGATTAAAGCTGTGGTAGACTTTGGAGGAAGAAATTGTCATCCAGCACCTGCTTGCTTTCATTTGTCATAAAAGATAGCAAGCCTGGTGATGAGGTAATTGCAGTTGGATTTTCTGGAAAAGAGAAGCTGACCTCGTGTCGCTGATCCCTTGTGGCCAAGCAGTGCTGTCCAGGAGCAGAGGTGGGGACAGATGCTGGCCTGGGGCCGGGCAGGTTGCAAATAAATGATGCTATCTATCTAGAGTGCATCTTCGTCATAACATCTTCATGGAAAGTTTGTTAGTTTTGGCAGATTTCTTGTGACTTATATTTTTATCTAGTGCTATAAGTTGATGATGAGGTCACAAAGGATTCACAGAGAGTGTTTTCCTAATGCTTGGCGAGAGTAGCAGGACTTCCAGAGGAATTATTTAATTAATACTGCAAATGCTCCTTAAGTGTAAATGTGAATGGCGGGTTTAAAATTATCATTTTAAATTCTCTCATCTACTCACTAAGGTGGATTCTCATCAACTTCTGAAGTTGTCCAGTAATGGCAAGATCCTGCCTATACAGCCTGGCCCTCAACCCAACTCCTGGCTCCCCTGCACCTCAAGACTAGACCTTGCTGCTCCCAGACACTGGCTTGGCACCCTGTGGAGCTGGTGTCAAGATGTACCCATCACTTCTCGCTTAGACTCACCACAAAAAGAGTAGTCATCTCAGGTCATGTAACCAGAAATGACTTGCTTACGTCTAAGCTCACCAAACAGAAATAGGGACTGCTAAAGAAAAATTCACCCCTCTCTGAAGCAGGTGACAGCAGGAGAGACACTGCGGAGGTGTTTCCCTCTCTCTGTTGAAAGAAGGGCTGCCAGCTCAGATTTAAACGACTGTTTTTCATGAAAGAGAAGTTAGGTGAGATGAATCCCACCTCCAGTGCCTGAATTAGGAGTCACAGCTATTTCTTTCCCACCAGCTGCAGTGGAGGCAAGATCTGGCAGGTCTGCGTAGCCTGGATCACTCATCTCACTCTTAAATTTAAACACTGTATTAGTAGCAATGCCTAAATTAGGCTTTTAGAGTAGGTGTTTTAAATATGGTCCCCAATCATAATTTCATATGCTTTTAGAATGCCTGGAAACACTTGGGCTTCCTTCCAAACTGAAACATCCAAACAGTATTGCATTATAAAGATACTATGAATGATGTATAGCTCTGTATCACAAAGTAAAGCATAGCGTTTTTATCTATGCTTACTTTTTCTCTGAGTTTGGTTTGAACGTCTCCAGCAAAGTTGCTGATATGAACCACCCAAAAGATGATTGCAATATTGAAAGAAAAAAAGTTATTTTTATATATGAATATTACCTTTTTTCTATTTATTCTCATTGTTGGAAGATATTACTTTAGCAATTGGCTATTTCAGTTCATTCCAAGTTTTAAGAGGCAGTAAGAAGGTTGCAGACCCACAACTTAGCCTTATCTAGTTATTTAATCAAAGAATGTATGTTAATTTTATACTGAACACTGTATTGTCTACTCTGCCAGGAAAAAGTAGTGTCCAAATCAGTACCTTGCTAGTTTACAGTTTATTTAACAATAGGAAGGTTTTATGGAATTTAAGGCAGAAAATGTAATTTTCCTTGGCTCTTCAGAGAAAAGAAATATTGGGGGCCAGGATAAAGGGAAAAAAAAATGAAGAGAATGATAAAGCAGAAAAGATTTGAATGTATTGGCCTCAGAAACATGCAGATATAAGTCCCAAAAAGTTATATGTCTATGTTTCATCTGTTTTTGTTTTAGCTGAGTTTTTTAAATCTTATGTTTAGTTTTTCTAATCAGAGTAATGACACCCTTATTACATGAATAGGAATCAATGCAGAGGTAATCTGGAAAGTACATTGAAAATAAACAGTATTTAGCTTTTGTAATAAATATAGATTTTATTACACATGATTTTGTGTACCTTTATTTATATAAGACTAAGGAGGAATATGCCTACTTTTGAAACTATATCCTGCTGTCTGTTACATGAATCTTCATTTTATTTAAATGTAACTGAAAATGAGCATTTACTATGGACACTCCCCAGATCTTCCTGAACCTCTGGAAAGATAGGTTATGTTTTCAAAGGAGAAAAGAACAGTGAAGCTAAATGTGATAGAAGAAGTGTGTTTATGTAAATCACAGAGCCACACCCAAATTGCGTTTAATTTAGGTCTTATTTTTCTCTCTGTTAAAGGGTATATAACGTTTTTACATACAAACTATGATTCTTGAAGACAGATACCTAGAGTGTCAAGATCTAAAAATTTCTCTCTTAACCTCCATGTTTTATGTAAGTTAAACTTTGCAGAGACCCCACCATCTCCCTTTTTTTGCACATGGCTTGTAATACAATGGTACCACTCAGAGCTCCTTCATCTGACCTTCCCTATTGCATTCCTG